>NW_026697211.1:0-81829 GCF_030435755.1 Ochotona princeps | reverse complement strand
TACATGCCACCAACTCCACATTCACAGGCAACTTCAGCGCCACAGCCGTTTTCAGATAGCCCTCAATGCAAAGGCTCTAGACGCAAATATTGGTGTGAGAGCTAATTCAATCAAGGAATCACTGCATGTTGGTGAAGGGCATATTGAAGAAGGATCAGCCAAGTGGTTCTTGTTTGACAACAACTCCATTTGGCTCACTAACTTCACACACCATCAGGCTTCCAAGCAGCTCTCAAGGAAACTCAGTTTTCACACTCTATGCTTAGTGCCCTTTGAGTGCATTATCTAGGAATGAACCTGGTAGAGCATCCCACACAAACGAATGCTCCACATGCGGGTTTCACATGCCACCAACTCCACATTCACAGGCAACTTCAGCGCCACAGCCGTTTTCAGATAGCCCTCAATGCAAAGGCTCTAGACGCAAATATTGGTGTGAGAGCTAATTCAATCAAGGAAACACTGCATGTTGGTGAAGGGCATATTGAAGAAGGATCAGCCGAGTGGTTCTTGTGGGAGAACAACTCCATTTGGCTCACTAACTTCAAACACCATCAGGCTTCTAAGCAGCTCTCAAGTAAACTCAGTTTTCACACTCTATGCTTAGTGCCCTTTGAGTGCATTATCTAGGAATGAACCTGGTAGAGCATCCCACACAAACGAATGCTCCACATGCGGGTTTCACATGCCACCAACTCCACATTCACAGGCAACTTCAGCGCCACAGCCGTTTTCAGATAGCCCTCAATGCAAAGGCTCTAGACGCAAATATTGGTGTGAGAGCTAATTCAATCAAGGAAACACTGCATGTTGGTGAAGGGCATATTGAAGAAGGATCAGCCGAGTGGTTCTTGTGGGAGAACAACTCCATTTGGCTCACTAACTTCAAACACCATCAGGCTTCCAAGCAGCTCTCAAGTAATCTCAGTTTTCACACTCTATGCTTAGTGCCCTTTGAGTGCATTATCTAGGAATGAACCTGGTAGAGCATCCCACACAAACGAATGCTCCACATGCGGGTTTCACATGCCACCAACTCCACATTCACAGGCAACTTCAGCGCCACAGCCGTTTTCAGATAGCCCTCAATGCAAAGGCTCTAGACGCAAATATTGGTGTGAGAGCTAATTCAATCAAGGAAACACTGCATGTTGGTGAAGGGCATATTGAAGAAGGATCAGCCGAGTGGTTCTTGTGGGAGAACAACTCCATTTGGCTCACTAACTTCAAACACCATCAGGCTTCCAAGCAGCTCTCAAGGAAACTCAGTTTTCACACTCTATGCTTAGTGCCATTTGAGTACCTAGGACTGAAATGAAGCTTGGTGAGCATCCCACACAAACGAATGCTCCACATGCGGGTTTCACATGCCACCAACTCCACATTCTCAGGCAACTTCAGCGCCACAGCCGTTTTCAGATAGCCCTCAATGCAAAGGCTCTAGACGCAAATATTGGTGTGAGAGCTAATTCAATCAAGGAATCACTGCATGTTGGTGAAGGGCATATTGAAGAAGGATCAGCCGAGTGGTTCTTGTTTGACAACAACTCCATTTGGCTCACTAACTTCACACACCATCAGGCTTCCAAGCAGCTCTCAAGGAAGCTCAGTTTTCACACTCTATGCTTAGTGCCCTTTGGTGCATTATCTAGGAATGAACCTGGTAGAGCATCCCACACAAACGAATGCTCCACATGCGGGTTTCACATGCCACCAACTCCACATTCACAGGCAACTTCAGCGCCACAGCCGTTTTCAGATAGCCCTCAATGCAAAGGCTCTAGACGCAAATATTGGTGTGAGAGCTAATTCAATCAAGGAAACACTGCATGTTGGTGAAGGGCATATTGAAGAAGGATCAGCCGAGTGGTTCTTGTGGGAGAACAACTCCATTTGGCTCACTAACTTCACACACCATCAGGCTTCCAAGCAGCTCTCAAGGAAACTCAGTTTTCACACTCTATGCTTAGTGCCCTTTGAGTGCATTATCTAGGAATGAACCTGGTAGAACATCCCACACAAACGAATGCTCCACATGCGGGTTTCACATGCCACCAACTCCACATTCACAGACAACTTCAGCGCCACAGCCGTTTTCAGATAGCCCTCAATGCAAAGGCTCTAGACGCAAATATTGGTGTGAGAGCTAATTCAATCAAGGAAACACTGCATGTTGGTGAAGGGCATATTGAAGAAGGATCAGCCGAGTGGTTCTTGTGGGAGAACAACTCCATTTGGCTCACTAACTTCAAACACCATCAGGCTTCCAAGCAGCTCTCAAGTAATCTCAGTTTTCACACTCTATGCTTAGTGCCCTTTGAGTGCATTATCTAGGAATGAACCTGGTAGAGCATCCCACACAAACGAATGCTCCACATGCGGGTTTCACATGCCACCAACTCCACATTGACAGGCAACTTCAGCGCCACAGCCATTTTCAGATAGCCCTCAATGCAAAGGCTCTAGACACAAATATTGGTGTGAGAGCTAATTCAATCAAGGAAACACTGCATGTTGGTGAAGGGCATATTGAAGAAGGATCAGCCGAGTGGTTCTTGTGGGAGAACAACTCCATTTGGCTCACTAACTTCAAACACCATCAGGCTTCCAAGCAGCTCTCAAGGAAACTCAGTTTTCACACTCTATGCTTAGTGCCATTTGAGTACCTAGGACTGAAATGAAGCTTGGTGAGCATCCCACACAAACGAATGCTCCACATGCGGGTTTCACATGCCACCAACTCCACATTCTCAGGCAACTTCAGCGCCACAGCCGTTTTCAGATAGCCCTCAATGCAAAGGCTCTAGACGCAAATATTGGTGTGAGAGCTAATTCAATCAAGGAATCACTGCATGTTGGTGAAGGGCATATTGAAGAAGGATCAGCCGAGTGGTTCTTGTGGGAGAACAACTCCATTTGGCTCACTAACTTCAAACACCATCAGGCTTCCAAGCAGCTCTCAAGTAATCTCAGTTTTCACACTCTATGCTTAGTGCCCTTTGAGTGCATTATCTAGGAATGAACCTGGTAGAGCATCCCACACAAACGAATGCTTCACCTGCGGGTTTCACATTCCACCAACTCCACATTCACAGGCAACTTCAGCGCCACAGCCGTTTTCAGATAGCCCTCAATGCAAAGGCTCTAGACGCAAATATTGGTGTGAGAGCTAATTCATTCAAGGAAACACTGCATGTTGGTGAAGGGCATATTGAAGAAGGATCAGCCGAGTGGTTCTTGTGGGAGAACAACTCCATTTGGCTCACTAACTTCACACACCATCAGGCTTCCAAGCAGCTCTCAAGGAAACTCAGTTTTCACACTCTATGCTTAGTGCCCTTTGAGTGCATTATCTAGGAATGAACCTGGTAGAGCATCCCACACAAACGAATGCTCCACATGCGGGTTTCACATGCCACCAACTCCACATTCACAGGCAGCTTCAGCACCACAGCCATTTTCAGATAGCCCTCAATGCAAAGGCTCTAGACGCAAATATTGGTGTGAGAGCTAATTCAATCAAGGAAACACTGCATGTTGGTGAAGGGCATATTGAAGAAGGATCAGCCGAGTGGTTCTTGTGGGAGAACAACTCCATTTGGCTCACTAACTTCACACACCATCAGGCTTCCAAGCAGCTCTCAAGGAAACTCAGTTTTCACACTCTATGCTTAGTGCCCTTTGAGTGCCTAGGACTGACATGAAGCTTGGTGAGCATCCCACGTAACGAATGCTCCACATGCTGTTTCACATGCCACCAACTCCACATTCACAGGCAGCTTCAGCGCCACAGCCGTTTTCAGATAGCCCTCAATGCAAAGGCTCTAGACGCAAATATTGGTGTGAGAGCTAATTCAATCAAGGAAACATTGCATGTTGGTGAAGGGCATATTGAAGAAGGATCAGCCGAGTGGTTCTTGTGGGAGAACAACTCCATTTGGCTCACTAACTTCACACACCATCAGGCTTCCAAGCAGCTCTCAAGGAAACTCAGTTTTCACACTCTATGCTTAGTGCCCTTTGAGTGCATTATCTAGGAATGAACCTGGTAGAACATCCCACACAAACGAATGCTCCACATGTGGGTTTCACATGCCACCAACTCCACATTGACAGGCAACTTCAGCGCCACAACCGTTTTCAGATAGCCCTCAATGCAAAGGCTCTAGACGCAAATATTGGTGTGAGAGCTATTTCAATCAAGGAAACACTGCATGTTGGTGAAGGGCATATTGAAGAAGGATCAGCCGAGTGGTTCTTGTGGGAGATCAACTCCATTTGGCTCACTAACTTCACACACCATCAGGCTTAAAAACAGCTCTGAAGGAAACTCAGTTTTCACACTCTATGCTTAGTGCCCTTTGAGTGCATTATCTAGGAATGAACCTGGTAGAGCATCCCACACAAACGAATGCTCCACATGCGGGTTTCACATGCCACCAACTCCACATTCACAGGCAACTTCAGCGCCACAGCCGTTTTCAGATAGCCCTCAATGCAAAGGCTCTAGACGCAAATATTGGTGTGAGAGCTAATTCAATCAAGGAAACACTGCATGTTGGTGAAGGGCATATTGAAGAAGGATCAGCCGAGTGGTTCTTGTGGGAGAACAACTCCATTTGGTTCACTAACTTCACACACCATCAGGCTTCCAAGCAGCTCTCAAGGAAACTCAGTTTTCACACTCTATGCTTAGTGCCCTTTGAGTGCATTATCTAGGAATGAACCTGGTGGAGCATCCCACACAAACGAATGCTCCACATGCGGGTTTCACATGCCACCAACTCCACATTCACAGGCAACTTCAGCGCCACAGCCGTTTTCAGATAGCCCTCAATGCAAAGGCTCTAGACACAAACATTGGTGTGAGAGCTAATTCAATCAAGGAAACACTGCATGTTGGTGAAGGAAATATTGAAGAAGGATCAGCCGAGTGGTTCTTGTGGGAGAACAACTCCATTTGGCTCACTAACTTCACACACCATCAGGCTTCCAAGCAGCTCTCAAGGAAACTCAGTTTTCACACTCTATGCTTAGTGCCCTTTGAGTGCATTATCTAGGAATGAACCTGGTAGAGCATGCCACACAAACGAATGCTCCACATGCGGGTTTCACATGCCACCAACTCCACATTCACAGACAACTTCAGCGCCACAGCCGTTTTCAGATAGCCCTCAATGCAAAGGCTCTAGACGCAAATATTGGTGTGAGAGCTAATTCAATCAAGGAAACACTGCATGTTGGTGAAGGGCATATTGAAGAAGGATCAGCCGAGTGGTTCTTGTGGGAGAACAACTCCATTTGGCTCACTAACTTCACACACCATCAGGCTTCCAAGCAGCTCTCAAGGAAACTCAGGTTTCACACTCTATGCTTAGTGCCCTTTGAGTACCTAGGACTGAAATGAAGCTTGGTGAGCATCCCACACAAACGAATGCCCCACATGCGGGTTTCACATGCCACCAACTCCACATTCACAGGCAACTTCAGCGCCACAGCCGTTTTCAGATAGCCCTCAATGCAAAGGCTCTAGACGCAAATATTGGTGTGAGAGCTAATTCAATCAAGGAAACACTGCATGTTGGTGAAGGGCATATTGAAGAAGGATCAGCTGAGTGGTTCTTGTGGGAGAACAACTCCATTTGGCTCACTAACTTCACACACCATCAGGCTTCCAAGCAGCTCTCAAGGAAACTCAGTTTTCACACTCTATGCTTAGTGCCCTTTGAGTGCCTAGGACTGACATGAAGCTTGGTGAGCATCCCACACAAACGAATGCTCCACATGCGGTTTCACATGCCACCAACTCCACATTCACAGGCAACTTCAGCGCCACAGCCGTTTTCAGATAGCCCTCAATGCAAAGGCTCTAGACGCAAATATTGGTGTGAGAGCTAATTCAATCAAGGAAACACTGCATGTTGGTGAAGGGCATATTGAAGAAGGATCAGCCGAGTGGTTCTTGTGGGAGAACAACTCCATTTGGCTCACTAACTTCACACACCATCAGGCTTCCAAGCAGCTCTCAAGGAAACTCAGTTTTCACACTCTATGCTTAGTGCCCTTTGAGTGCATTATCTAGGAATGAACCTGGTAGAGCATGCCACACAAACGAATGTTCCACATGCGAGTTTCACATGCCACCAACTCCACATTCTCAGGCAACTTCAGCGCCACAGCCGTTTTCAGATAGCCCTCAATGCAAAGGCTCTAGACGCAAATATTGGTGTGAGAGCTAATTCAATCAAGGAAACACTGCATGTTGGTGAAGGGCATATTGAAGAAGGATCAGCCGAGTGGTTCTTGTGGGAGAACAACTCCATTTGGCTCACTAACTTCACACACCATCAGGCTTCCAAGCAGCTCTCAAGGAAACTCAGTTTTCACACTCTATGCTTAGTGCACTTTGAGTGCATTATCTAGGAATGAACCTGGTAGAGCATCCCACACAAACGAATGCTCCACATGCGGGTTTCACATGCCACCAACTCCACATTCACAGGCAACTTCAGCGCCACAGCCGTTTTCAGATAGCCCTCAATGCAAAGGCTCTAGACGCAAATATTGGTGTGAGAGCTAATTCAATCAAGGAAACACTGCATGTTGGTGAAGGGCATATTGAAGAAGGATCAGCCGAGTGGTTCTTGTGGGAGAACAACTCCATTTGGTTCACTAACTTCACACACCATCAGGCTTCCAAGCAGCTCTCAAGGAAACTCAGTTTTCACACTCTATGCTTAGTGCCCTTTGAGTGCATTATCTAGGAATGAACCTGGTGGAGCATCCCACACAAACGAATGCTCCACATGCGGGTTTCACATGCCACCAACTCCACATTCACAGGCAACTTCAGCGCCACAGCCGTTTTCAGATAGCCCTCAATGCAAAGGCTCTAGACACAAACATTGGTGTGAGAGCTAATTCAATCAAGGAAACACTGCATGTTGGTGAAGGGCATATTGAAGAAGGATCAGCCGAGTGGTTCTTGTGGGAGAACAACTCCATTTGGCTCACTAACTTCACACACCATCAGGCTTCCAAGCAGCTCTCAAGGAAACTCAGTTTTCACACTCTATGCTTAGTGCCCTTTGAGTGCATTATCTAGGAATGAACCTGGTAGAGCATGCCACACAAACGAATGCTCCACATGCGGGTTTCACATGCCACCAACTCCACATTCACAGACAACTTCAGCGCCACAGCCGTTTTCAGATAGCCCTCAATGCAAAGGCTCTAGACGCAAATATTGGTGTGAGAGCTAATTCAATCAAGGAAACACTGCATGTTGGTGAAGGGCATATTGAAGAAGGATCAGCCGAGTGGTTCTTGTGGGAGAACAACTCCATTTGGCTCACTAACTTCACACACCATCAGGCTTCCAAGCAGCTCTCAAGGAAACTCAGTTTTCACACTCTATGCTTAGTGCCCTTTGAGTGCATTATCTAGGAATGAACCTGGTAGAGCATCCCACACAAACGAATGCTCCACATGCGGGTTTCACATGCCACCAACTCCACATTCACAGGCAGCTTCAGCACCACAGCCGTTTTCAGATAGCCCTCAATGCAAAGGCTCTAGACGCAAATATTGGTGTGAGAGCTAATTCAATCAAGGAAACACTGCATGTTGGTGAAGGGCATATTGAAGAAGGATCAGCCGAGTGGTTCTTGTGGGAGAACAACTCCATTTGGCTCACTAACTTCACACACCATCAGGCTTCCAAGCAGCTCTCAAGGAAACTCAGTTTTCACACTCTATGCTTAGTGCCCTTTGAGTGCATTATCTAGGAATGAACCTGGTAGAACATCCCACACAAACGAATGCTCCACATGTGGGTTTCACATGCCACCAACTCCACATTCACAGGCAACTTCAGCGCCACTACCGTTTCAGATAGCCCTCAATGCAAAGGCTCTAGACGCAAATATTGGTGTGAGAGCTAATTCAATCAAGGAAACACTGCATGTTGGTGAAGGGCATATTGAAGAAGGATCAGCCGAGTGGTTCTTGTGGGAGATCAACTCCATTTGGCTCACTAACTTCACACACCATCAGGCTTCCAAGCAGCTCTGAAGGAAACTCAGTTTTCACACTCTATGCTTAGTGCCCTTTGAGTGCATTATCTAGGAATGAACCTGGTAGAGCACCCCACACAAACGAATGCTCCACATGCGGGTTTCACATGCCACCAACTCCACATTCACAGGCAACTTCAGCGCCACAGCCGTTTTCAGATAGCCCTCAATGCAAAGGCTCTAGACGCAAATATTGGTGTGAGAGCTAATTCAATCAAGGAAACACTGCATGTTGGTGAAGGGCATATTGAAGAAGGATCAGCCGAGTGGTTCTTGTGGGAGAACAACTCCATTTGGCTCACTAACTTCACACACCATCAGGCTTCCAAGCAGCTCTCAAGGAAACTCAGTTTTCACACTCTATGCTTAGTGCACTTTGAGTGCATTATCTAGGAATGAACCTGGTAGAACATCCCACACAAACGAATCCTCCACATGCGGGTTTCACATGCCACCAACTCCACATTGACAGGCAACTTCAGCGCCACAGCCGTTTTCAGATAGCCCTCAATGCAAAGGCTCTAGACGCAAATATTGGTGTGAGAGCTAATTCAATCAAGGAAACACTGCATGTTGGTGAAGGGCATATTGAAGAAGGATCAGCCGAGTGGTTCTTGTGGGAGAACAACTCCATTTGGCTCACTAACTTCACACACCATCAGGCTTCCAAGCAGCTCTCAAGGAAACTCAGTTTTCACACTCTATGCTTAGTGCCCTTTGAGTGCATTATCTAGGAATGAACCTGGTAGAGCATCCCACACAAACGAATGCTCCACATGCGGGTTTCACATGCCACCAACTCCACATTGACAGGCAACTTCAGCGCCACAGCCGTTTTCAGATAGCCCTCAATGCAAAGGCTCTAGACGCAAATATTGGTGTGAGAGCTAATTCAATCAAGGAAACACTGCATGTTGGTGAAGGGCATATTGAAGAAGGATCAGCCGAGTGGTTCTTGTGGGAGAACAACTCCATTTGGCTCACTAACTTCAAACACCATCAGGCTTCCAAGCAGCTCTCAAGGAAACTCAGTTTTCACACTCTATGCTTAGTGCCATTTGAGTACCTAGGACTGAAATGAAGCTTGGTGAGCATCCCACACAAACGAATGCTCCACATGCGGGTTTCACATGCCACCAACTCCACATTCTCAGGCAACTTCAGCGCCACAGCCGTTTTCAGATAGCCCTCAATGCAAAGGCTCTAGACGCAAATATTGGTGTGAGAGCTAATTCAATCAAGGAATCACGGCATGTTGGTGAAGGGCATATTGAAGAAGGATCAGCCGAGTGGTTCTTGTGGGAGAACAACTCCATTTGGCTCACTAACTTCAAACACCATCAGGCTTCCAAGCAGCTCTCAAGTAATCTCAGTTTTCACACTCTATGCTTAGTGCCCTTTGAGTGCATTATCTAGGAATGAACCTGGTAGAGCATCCCACACAAACGAATGCTCCACATGCGGGTTTCACATGCCACCAACTCCACATTCACAGGCAACTTCAGCGCCACAGCCGTTTTCAGATAGCCCTCAATGCAAAGGCTCTAGACGCAAATATTGGTGTGAGAGCTAATTCAATCAAGGAAACACTGCATGTTGGTGAAGGGCATATTGAAGAAGGATCAGCCGAGTGGTTCATGTGGGAGAACAACTCCATTTGGCTCACTAACTTCACACACCATCAGGCTTCAAAGCAGCTCTCAAGGAAACTCAGTTTTCACACTCTATGCTTAGTGCCCTTTGAGTACCTAGGACTGAAATGAAGCTTGGTGAGCATCCCACACAAACGAATGCTCCACATGTGGGTTTCACATGCCACCAACTCCACATTCTCAGGCAACTTCAGCGCCACAGCCGTTTTCAGATAGCCCTCAATGCAAAGGCTCTAGACACAAATATTGGTGTGAGAGCTAATTCAATCAAGGAAACACTGCATGTTGGTGAAGGGCATATTGAAGAAGGATCAGCCGAGTGGTTCTTGTGGGAGAACAACTCCATTTGGCTCACTAACTTCACACACCATCAGGCTTCCAAGCAGCTCTCAAGGAAACTCAGTTTTCACACTCTATGTTTAGTGCCCTTTGAGTGTATTATCTAGGAATGAACCTGGTAGAGCATCCCACACAAACGAATGCTGCACATGCGGGTTTCACATGCCACCAACTCCACATTCACAGGCAACTTCAGCGCCACAGCCGTTTTCAGATAGCCCTCAATGCAAAGGCTCTAGACGCAAATATTGGTGTGAGAGCTAATTCAATCAAGGAATCACTGCATGTTGGTGAAGGGCATATTGAAGAAGGATCAGCCGAGTGGTTCTTGTATGACAACAACACCATTTGGCTCACTAACTTCACACACCATCAGGCTTCCAAGCAGCTCTCAAGGAAACTCAGTTTTCACACTCTATGCTTAGTGCCCTTTCAGTGCCTAGGACTGAAATGAACCTGGTAGAGCATCCCACACCAACGAATGCTTCACATGCGGGTTTCACATGCCACCAACTCCACATTCACAGGCAACTTCAGCGCCACAGCCGTTTTCAGATAGCCCTCAATGCAAAGGCTCTAGACACAAATATTGGTGTGAGAGCTAATTCAATCAAGGAAACACTGCATGTTGGTGAAGGGCATATTGAAGAAGGATCAGCCGAGTGGTTCTTGTGGGAGAACAACTCCATTTGGCTCACTAACTTCACACACCATCAGGCTTCCAAGCAGCTCTCAAGGAAACTCAGTTTTCACACTCTATGCTTAGTGCCCTTTGAGTGCATTATCTAGGAATGAACCTGGTAGAGCATCCCACACAAACGAATGCTCCACATGCGGGTTTCACATGCCACCAACTCCACATTCACAGGCAGCTTCAGCACCACAGCCATTTTCAGATAGCCCTCAATGCAAAGGCTCTAGACGCAAATATTGGTGTGAGAGCTAATTCAATCAAGGAAACACTGCATGTTGGTGAAGGGCATATTGAAGAAGGATCAGCCGAGTGGTTCTTGTGGGAGAACAACTCCATTTGGCTCACTAACTTCACACACCATCAGGCTTCCAAGCAGCTCTCAAGGAAACTCAGTTTTCACACTCTATGCTTAGTGCCCTTTGAGTGCCTAGGACTGACATGAAGCTTGGTGAGCATCCCACGTAACGAATGCTCCACATGCTGTTTCACATGCCACCAACTCCACATTCACAGGCAGCTTCAGCGCCACAGCCGTTTTCAGATAGCCCTCAATGCAAAGGCTCTAGACGCAAATATTGGTGTGAGAGCTAATTCAATCAAGGAAACATTGCATGTTGGTGAAGGGCATATTGAAGAAGGATCAGCCGAGTGGTTCTTGTGGGAGAACAACTCCATTTGGCTCACTAACTTCACACACCATCAGGCTTCCAAGCAGCTCTCAAGGAAACTCAGTTTTCACACTCTATGCTTAGTGCCCTTTGAGTGCATTATCTAGGAATGAACCTGGTAGAACATCCCACACAAACGAATGCTCCACATGTGGGTTTCACATGCCACCAACTCCACATTGACAGGCAACTTCAGCGCCACAACCGTTTTCAGATAGCCCTCAATGCAAAGGCTCTAGACGCAAATATTGGTGTGAGAGCTATTTCAATCAAGGAAACACTGCATGTTGGTGAAGGGCATATTGAAGAAGGATCAGCCGAGTGGTTCTTGTGGGAGATCAACTCCATTTGGCTCACTAACTTCACACACCATCAGGCTTAAAAACAGCTCTGAAGGAAACTCAGTTTTCACACTCTATGCTTAGTGCCCTTTGAGTGCATTATCTAGGAATGAACCTGGTAGAGCATCCCACACAAACGAATGCTCCACATGCGGGTTTCACATGCCACCAACTCCACATTCACAGGCAACTTCAGCGCCACAGCCGTTTTCAGATAGCCCTCAATGCAAAGGCTCTAGACGCAAATATTGGTGTGAGAGCTAATTCAATCAAGGAAACACTGCATGTTGGTGAAGGGCATATTGAAGAAGGATCAGCCGAGTGGTTCTTGTGGGAGAACAACTCCATTTGGTTCACTAACTTCACACACCATCAGGCTTCCAAGCAGCTCTCAAGGAAACTCAGTTTTCACACTCTATGCTTAGTGCCCTTTGAGTGCATTATCTAGGAATGAACCTGGTGGAGCATCCCACACAAACGAATGCTCCACATGCGGGTTTCACATGCCACCAACTCCACATTCACAGGCAACTTCAGCGCCACAGCCGTTTTCAGATAGCCCTCAATGCAAAGGCTCTAGACACAAACATTGGTGTGAGAGCTAATTCAATCAAGGAAACACTGCATGTTGGTGAAGGGCATATTGAAGAAGGATCAGCCGAGTGGTTCTTGTGGGAGAACAACTCCATTTGGCTCACTAACTTCACACACCATCAGGCTTCCAAGCAGCTCTCAAGGAAACTCAGTTTTCACACTCTATGCTTAGTGCCCTTTGAGTGCATTATCTAGGAATGAACCTGGTAGAGCATGCCACACAAACGAATGCTCCACATGCGGGTTTCACATGCCACCAACTCCACATTCACAGACAACTTCAGCGCCACAGCCGTTTTCAGATAGCCCTCAATGCAAAGGCTCTAGACGCAAATATTGGTGTGAGAGCTAATTCAATCAAGGAAACACTGCATGTTGGTGAAGGGCATATTGAAGAAGGATCAGCCGAGTGGTTCTTGTGGGAGAACAACTCCATTTGGCTCACTAACTTCACACACCATCAGGCTTCCAAGCAGCTCTCAAGGAAACTCAGTTTTCACACTCTATGCTTAGTGCCCTTTGAGTACCTAGGACTGAAATGAAGCTTGGTGAGCATCCCACACAAACGAATGCTCCACATGTGGGTTTCACATGCCACCAACTCCACATTCTCAGGCAACTTCAGCGCCACAGCCGTTTTCAGATAGCCCTCAATGCAAAGGCTCTAGACACAAATATTGGTGTGAGAGCTAATTCAATCAAGGAAACACTGCATGTTGGTGAAGGGCATATTGAAGAAGGATCAGCCGAGTGGTTCTTGTGGGAGAACAACTCCATTTGGCTCACTAACTTCACACACCATCAGGCTTCCAAGCAGCTCTCAAGGAAACTCAGTTTTCACACTCTATGTTTAGTGCCCTTTGAGTGTATTATCTAGGAATGAACCTGGTAGAGCATCCCACACAAACGAATGCTGCACATGCGGGTTTCACATGCCACCAACTCCACATTCACAGGCAACTTCAGCGCCACAGCCGTTTTCAGATAGCCCTCAATGCAAAGGCTCTAGACGCAAATATTGGTGTGAGAGCTAATTCAATCAAGGAATCACTGCATGTTGGTGAAGGGCATATTGAAGAAGGATCAGCCGAGTGGTTCTTGTATGACAACAACACCATTTGGCTCACTAACTTCACACACCATCAGGCTTCCAAGCAGCTCTTAAGGAAACTCAGTTTTCACACTCTATGCTTAGTGCCCTTTGAGTGCCTAGGACTGAAATGAATCTGGTAGAGCATCCCACACAAACGAATGCTTCACCTGCGGGTTTCACATTCCACCAACTCCACATTCACAGGCAACTTCAGCGCCACAGCCGTTTTCAGATAGCCCTCAATGCAAAGGCTCTAGACGCAAATATTGGTGTGAGAGCTAATTCATTCAAGGAAACACTGCATGTTGGTGAAGGGCATATTGAAGAAGGATCAGCCGAGTGGTTCTTGTGGGAGAACAACTCCATTTGGCTCACTAACTTCACACACCATCAGGCTTCCAAGCAGCTCTCAAGGAAACTCAGTTTTCACACTCTATGCTTAGTGCCCTTTGAGTGCATTATCTAGGAATGAACCTGGTAGAGCATCCCACACAAACGAATGCTCCACATGCGGGTTTCACATGCCACCAACTCCACATTCACAGGCAGCTTCAGCACCACAGCCATTTTCAGATAGCCCTCAATGCAAAGGCTCTAGACGCAAATATTGGTGTGAGAGCTAATTCAATCAAGGAAACACTGCATGTTGGTGAAGGGCATATTGAAGAAGGATCAGCCGAGTGGTTCTTGTGGGAGAACAACTCCATTTGGCTCACTAACTTCACACACCATCAGGCTTCCAAGCAGCTCTCAAGGAAACTCAGTTTTCACACTCTATGCTTAGTGCCCTTTGAGTGCCTAGGACTGACATGAAGCTTGGTGAGCATCCCACGTAACGAATGCTCCACATGCTGTTTCACATGCCACCAACTCCACATTCACAGGCAGCTTCAGCGCCACAGCCGTTTTCAGATAGCCCTCAATGCAAAGGCTCTAGACGCAAATATTGGTGTGAGAGCTAATTCAATCAAGGAAACATTGCATGTTGGTGAAGGGCATATTGAAGAAGGATCAGCCGAGTGGTTCTTGTGGGAGAACAACTCCATTTGGCTCACTAACTTCACACACCATCAGGCTTCCAAGCAGCTCTCAAGGAAACTCAGTTTTCACACTCTATGCTTAGTGCCCTTTGAGTGCATTATCTAGGAATGAACCTGGTAGAACATCCCACACAAACGAATGCTCCACATGTGGGTTTCACATGCCACCAACTCCACATTGACAGGCAACTTCAGCGCCACAACCGTTTTCAGATAGCCCTCAATGCAAAGGCTCTAGACGCAAATATTGGTGTGAGAGCTATTTCAATCAAGGAAACACTGCATGTTGGTGAAGGGCATATTGAAGAAGGATCAGCCGAGTGGTTCTTGTGGGAGATCAACTCCATTTGGCTCACTAACTTCACACACCATCAGGCTTAAAAACAGCTCTGAAGGAAACTCAGTTTTCACACTCTATGCTTAGTGCCCTTTGAGTGCATTATCTAGGAATGAACCTGGTAGAGCATCCCACACAAACGAATGCTCCACATGCGGGTTTCACATGCCACCAACTCCACATTCACAGGCAACTTCAGCGCCACAGCCGTTTTCAGATAGCCCTCAATGCAAAGGCTCTAGACGCAAATATTGGTGTGAGAGCTAATTCAATCAAGGAAACACTGCATGTTGGTGAAGGGCATATTGAAGAAGGATCAGCCGAGTGGTTCTTGTGGGAGAACAACTCCATTTGGTTCACTAACTTCACACACCATCAGGCTTCCAAGCAGCTCTCAAGGAAACTCAGTTTTCACACTCTATGCTTAGTGCCCTTTGAGTGCATTATCTAGGAATGAACCTGGTGGAGCATCCCACACAAACGAATGCTCCACATGCGGGTTTCACATGCCACCAACTCCACATTCACAGGCAACTTCAGCGCCACAGCCGTTTTCAGATAGCCCTCAATGCAAAGGCTCTAGACACAAACATTGGTGTGAGAGCTAATTCAATCAAGGAAACACTGCATGTTGGTGAAGGGCATATTGAAGAAGGATCAGCCGAGTGGTTCTTGTGGGAGAACAACTCCATTTGGCTCACTAACTTCACACACCATCAGGCTTCCAAGCAGCTCTCAAGGAAACTCAGTTTTCACACTCTATGCTTAGTGCCCTTTGAGTGCATTATCTAGGAATGAACCTGGTAGAGCATGCCACACAAACGAATGCTCCACATGCGGGTTTCACATGCCACCAACTCCACATTCACAGACAACTTCAGCGCCACAGCCGTTTTCAGATAGCCCTCAATGCAAAGGCTCTAGACGCAAATATTGGTGTGAGAGCTAATTCAATCAAGGAAACACTGCATGTTGGTGAAGGGCATATTGAAGAAGGATCAGCCGAGTGGTTCTTGTGGGAGAACAACTCCATTTGGCTCACTAACTTCACACACCATCAGGCTTCCAAGCAGCTCTCAAGGAAACTCAGTTTTCACACTCTATGCTTAGTGCCCTTTGAGTACCTAGGACTGAAATGAAGCTTGGTGAGCATCCCACACAAACGAATGCCCCACATGCGGGTTTCACATGCCACCAACTCCACATTCACAGGCAACTTCAGCGCCACAGCCGTTTTCAGATAGCCCTCAATGCAAAGGCTCTAGACGCAAATATTGGTGTGAGAGCTAATTCAATCAAGGAAACACTGCATGTTGGTGAAGGGCATATTGAAGAAGGATCAGCTGAGTGGTTCTTGTGGGAGAACAACTCCATTTGGCTCACTAACTTCACACACCATCAGGCTTCCAAGCAGCTCTCAAGGAAACTCAGTTTTCACACTCTATGCTTAGTGCCCTTTGAGTGCCTAGGACTGACATGAAGCTTGGTGAGCATCCCACACAAACGAATGCTCCACATGCGGTTTCACATGCCACCAACTCCACATTCACAGGCAACTTCAGCGCCACAGCCATTTTCAGATAGCCCTCAATGCAAAGGCTCTAGACGCAAATATTGGTGTGAGAGCTAATTCAATCAAGGAAACATTGCATGTTGGTGAAGGGCATATTGAAGAAGGATCAGCCGAGTGGTTCTTGTGGGAGAACAACTCCATTTGGCTCACTAACTTCACACACCATCAGGCTTCCAAGCAGCTCTCAAGGAAACTCAGTTTTCACACTCTATGCTTAGTGCCCTTTGAGTGCATTATCTAGGAATGAACCTGGTAGAGCATCCCACACAAACGAATGCTCCACATGCGGGTTTCACATGCCACCAACTCCACATTCACAGGCAACTTCAGCGCCACAGCCGTTTTCAGATAGCCCTCAATGCAAAGGCTCTAGACGCAAATATTGGTGTGAGAGCTAATTCAATCAAGGAAACACTGCATGTTGGTGAAGGGCATATTGAAGAAGGATCAGCCGAGTGGTTCTTGTGGGAGAACAACTCCATTTGGCTCACTAACTTCACACACCATCAGGCTTCCAAGCAGCTCTCAAGGAAACTCAGTTTTCACACTCTATGCTTAGTGCCCTTTGAGTGCATTATCTAGGAATGAACCTGGTAGAGCATGCCACACAAACGAATGTTCCACATGCGAGTTTCACATGCCACCAACTCCACATTCACAGGCAACTTCAGCGCCACAGCCGTTTTCAGATAGCCCTCAATGCAAAGGCTCTAGACGCAAATATTGGTGTGAGAGCTAATTCAATCAAGGAAACACTGCATGTTGGTGAAGGGCATATTGAAGAAGGATCAGCCGAGTGGTTCTTGTGGGAGAACAACTCCATTTGGCTCACTAACTTCACACACCATCAGGCTTCCAAGCAGCTCTCAAGGAAACTCAGTTTTCACACTCTATGCTTAGTGCCCTTTGAGTGCATTATCTAGGAATGAACCTGGTAGAGCATCCCACACAAACGAATGCTCCACATGCGGGTTTCACATGCCACCAACTCCACATTCACAGGCAACTTCAGCGCCACAGCCGTTTTCAGATAGCCCTCAATGCAAAGGCTCTAGACGCAAATATTGGTGTGAGAGCTAATTCAATCAAGGAAACACTGCATGTTGGTGAAGGGCATATTGAAGAAGGATCAGCCGAGTGGTTCTTGTGGGAGAACAACTCCATTTGGTTCACTAACTTCACACACCATCAGGCTTCCAAGCAGCTCTCAAGGAAACTCAGTTTTCACACTCTATGCTTAGTGCCCTTTGAGTGCATTATCTAGGAATGAACCTGGTGGAGCATCCCACACAAACGAATGCTCCACATGCGGGTTTCACATGCCACCAACTCCACATTCACAGGCAACTTCAGCGCCACAGCCGTTTTCAGATAGCCCTCAATGCAAAGGCTCTAGACACAAACATTGGTGTGACAGCTAATTCAATCAAGGAAACACTGCATGTTGGTGAAGGGCATATTGAAGAAGGATCAGCCGAGTGGTTCTTGTGGGAGAACAACTCCATTTGGCTCACTAACTTCACACACCATCAGGCTTCCAAGCAGCTCTCAAGGAAACTCAGTTTTCACACTCTATGCTTAGTGCCCTTTGAGTGCATCATCTAGGAATGAACCTGGTAGAGCATGCCACACAAACGAATGCTCCACATGCGGGTTTCACATGCCACCAACTCCACATTCACAGACAACTTCAGCGCCACAGCCGTTTTCAGATAGCCCTCAATGCAAAGGCTCTAGACGCAAATATTGGTGTGAGAGCTAATTCAATCAAGGAAACACTGCATGTTGGTGAAGGGCATATTGAAGAAGGATCAGCCGAGTGGTTCTTGTGGGAGAACAACTCCATTTGGCTCACTAACTTCACACACCATCAGGCTTCCAAGCAGCTCTCAAGGAAACTCAGTTTTCACACTCTATGCTTAGTGCCCTTTGAGTGCATTATCTAGGAATGAACCTGGTAGAGCATCCCACACAAACGAATGCTCCACATGCGGGTTTCACATGCCACCAACTCCACATTCACAGGCAGCTTCAGCACCACAGCCGTTTTCAGATAGCCCTCAATGCAAAGGCTCTAGACGCAAATATTGGTGTGAGAGCTAATCCAATCAAGGAAACACTGCATGTTGGTGAAGGGCATATTGAAGAAGGATCAGCCGAGTGGTTCTTGTGGGAGAACAACTCCATTTGGCTCACTAACTTCACACACCATCAGGCTTCCAAGCAGCTCTCAAGGAAACTCAGTTTTCACACTCTATGCTTAGTGCCCTTTGAGTGCATTATCTAGGAATGAACCTGGTAGAGCATCCCACACAAACGAATGCTCCACATGCGGGTTTCACATGCCACCAACTCCACATTCACAGGCAACTTCAGCGCCACAGCCGTTTTCAGATAGCCCTCAATGCAAAGGCTCTAGACGCAAATATTGGTGTGAGAGCTAATTCAATCAAGGAAACACTGCATGTTGGTGAAGGGCATATTGAAGAAGGATCAGCCGAGTGGTTCTTGTGGGAGAACAACTCCATTTGGTTCACTAACTTCACACACCATCAGGCTTCCAAGCAGCTCTCAAGGAAACTCAGTTTTCACACTCTATGCTTAGTGCCCTTTGAGTGCATTATCTAGGAATGAACCTGGTGGAGCATCCCACACAAACGAATGCTCCACATGCGGGTTTCACATGCCACCAACTCCACATTCACAGGCAACTTCAGCGCCACAGCCGTTTTCAGATAGCCCTCAATGCAAAGGCTCTAGACACAAACATTGGTGTGACAGCTAATTCAATCAAGGAAACACTGCATGTTGGTGAAGGGCATATTGAAGAAGGATCAGCCGAGTGGTTCTTGTGGGAGAACAACTCCATTTGGCTCACTAACTTCACACACCATCAGGCTTCCAAGCAGCTCTCAAGGAAACTCAGTTTTCACACTCTATGCTTAGTGCCCTTTGAGTGCATCATCTAGGAATGAACCTGGTAGAGCATGCCACACAAACGAATGCTCCACATGCGGGTTTCACATGCCACCAACTCCACATTCACAGACAACTTCAGCGCCACAGCCGTTTTCAGATAGCCCTCAATGCAAAGGCTCTAGACGCAAATATTGGTGTGAGAGCTAATTCAATCAAGGAAACACTGCATGTTGGTGAAGGGCATATTGAAGAAGGATCAGCCGAGTGGTTCTTGTGGGAGAACAACTCCATTTGGCTCACTAACTTCACACACCATCAGGCTTCCAAGCAGCTCTCAAGGAAACTCAGTTTTCACACTCTATGCTTAGTGCCCTTTGAGTGCATTATCTAGGAATGAACCTGGTAGAGCATCCCACACAAACGAATGCTCCACATGCGGGTTTCACATGCCACCAACTCCACATTCACAGGCAGCTTCAGCGCCACTACCGTTTCAGATAGCCCTCAATGCAAAGGCTCTAGACGCAAATATTGGTGTGAAAGCTAATTCAATCAAGGAAACACTGCATGTTGGTGAAGGGCATATTGAAGAGGGATCAGCCGAGTGGTTCTTGTGGGAGATCAACTCCATTTGGCTCACTAACTTCACACACCATCAGGCTTCCAAGCAGCTCTCAAGGAAACTCAGTTTTCACACTCTATGCTTAGTGCCCTTTGAGTGCATTATCTAGGAATGAACCTGGTAGAGCACCCCACACAAACGAATGCTCCACATGCGGGTTTCACATGCCACCAACTCCACATTCACAGGCAACTTCAGCGCCACAGCCGTTTTCAGATAGCCCTCAATGCAAAGGCTCTAGACGCAAATATTGGTGTGAGAGCTAATTCAATCAAGGAAACACTGCATGTTGGTGAAGGGCATATTGAAGAAGGATCAGCCGAGTGGTTCTTGTGGGAGAACAACTCCATTTGGCTCACTAACTTCACACACCATCAGGCTTCCAAGCAGCTCTCAAGGAAACTCAGTTTTCACACTCTATGCTTAGTGCACTTTGAGTGCATTATCTAGGAATGAACCTGGTAGAACATCCCACACAAACGAATCCTCCACATGCGGGTTTCACATGCCACCAACTCCACATTCACAGGCAACTTCAGCGCCACAGCCGTTTTCAGATAGCCCTCAATGCAAAGGCTCTAGACGCAAATATTGGTGTGAGAGCTAATTCAATCAAGGAAACACTGCATGTTGGTGAAGGGCATATTGAAGAAGGATCAGCCGAGTGGTTCTTGTGGGAGAACAACTCCATTTGGCTCACTAACTTCACACACCATCAGGCTTCCAAGCAGCTCTCAAGGAAACTCAGTTTTCACACTCTATGCTTAGTGCCCTTTGAGTGCCTAGGACTGAAATGAACCTGGTAGAGCATCCCACACAAACGAATGCTCCACATGCGGGTTTCACATGCCACCAACTCCACATTCACAGGCAACTTCAGCGCCACAGCCGTTTTCAGATAGCCCTCAATGCAAAGGCTCTAGATGCAAATATTGGTGTGGGAGCTAATTCAATCAAGGAAACTCTGCATGTCGGTGAAGGGCATATTGAAGAAGGATCAGCCGAGTGGTTCTTGTGGGAGAACAACTCCATTTGGCTCACTAACTTCACACACCATCAGGCTTCCAAGCAGCTCTCAAGGAAACTCAGTTTTCACACTCTATGCTTAGTGCCCTTTGAGTGCATTATCTAGGAATGAACCTGGTAGAGCATCCCACACAAACGAATGCTCCACATGCGGGTTTCACATGCCACCAACTCCACATTCACAGGCAGCTTCAGCACCACAGCCGTTTTCAGATAGCCCTCAATGCAAAGGCTCTAGACGCAAATATTGGTGTGAGAGCTAATCCAATCAAGGAAACACTGCATGTTGGTGAAGGGCATATTGAAGAAGGATCAGCCGAGTGGTTCTTGTGGGAGAACAACTCCATTTGGCTCACTAACTTCACACACCATCAGGCTTCCAAGCAGCTCTCAAGGAAACTCAGTTTTCACACTCTATGCTTAGTGCCCTTTGAGTGCATTATCTAGGAATGAACCTGGTAGAGCATCCCACACAAACGAATGCTCCACATGCGGGTTTCACATGCCACCAACTCCACATTCACAGGCAACTTCAGCGCCACAGCCGTTTTCAGATAGCCCTCAATGCAAAGGCTCTAGACGCAAATATTGGTGTGAGAGCTAATTCAATCAAGGAAACACTGCATGTTGGTGAAGGGCATATTGAAGAAGGATCAGCCGAGTGGTTCTTGTGGGAGAACAACTCCATTTGGTTCACTAACTTCACACACCATCAGGCTTCCAAGCAGCTCTCAAGGAAACTCAGTTTTCACACTCTATGCTTAGTGCCCTTTGAGTGCATTATCTAGGAATGAACCTGGTGGAGCATCCCACACAAACGAATGCTCCACATGCGGGTTTCACATGCCACCAACTCCACATTCACAGGCAACTTCAGCGCCACAGCCGTTTTCAGATAGCCCTCAATGCAAAGGCTCTAGACACAAACATTGGTGTGACAGCTAATTCAATCAAGGAAACACTGCATGTTGGTGAAGGGCATATTGAAGAAGGATCAGCCGAGTGGTTCTTGTGGGAGAACAACTCCATTTGGCTCACTAACTTCACACACCATCAGGCTTCCAAGCAGCTCTCAAGGAAACTCAGTTTTCACACTCTATGCTTAGTGCCCTTTGAGTGCATCATCTAGGAATGAACCTGGTAGAGCATGCCACACAAACGAATGCTCCACATGCGGGTTTCACATGCCACCAACTCCACATTCACAGACAACTTCAGCGCCACAGCCGTTTTCAGATAGCCCTCAATGCAAAGGCTCTAGACGCAAATATTGGTGTGAGAGCTAATTCAATCAAGGAAACACTGCATGTTGGTGAAGGGCATATTGAAGAAGGATCAGCCGAGTGGTTCTTGTGGGAGAACAACTCCATTTGGCTCACTAACTTCACACACCATCAGGCTTCCAAGCAGCTCTCAAGGAAACTCAGTTTTCACACTCTATGCTTAGTGCCCTTTGAGTGCATTATCTAGGAATGAACCTGGTAGAGCATCCCACACAAACGAATGCTCCACATGCGGGTTTCACATGCCACCAACTCCACATTCACAGGCAGCTTCAGCGCCACTACCGTTTCAGATAGCCCTCAATGCAAAGGCTCTAGACGCAAATATTGGTGTGAAAGCTAATTCAATCAAGGAAACACTGCATGTTGGTGAAGGGCATATTGAAGAGGGATCAGCCGAGTGGTTCTTGTGGGAGATCAACTCCATTTGGCTCACTAACTTCACACACCATCAGGCTTCCAAGCAGCTCTCAAGGAAACTCAGTTTTCACACTCTATGCTTAGTGCCCTTTGAGTGCATTATCTAGGAATGAACCTGGTAGAGCACCCCACACAAACGAATGCTCCACATGCGGGTTTCACATGCCACCAACTCCACATTCACAGGCAACTTCAGCGCCACAGCCGTTTTCAGATAGCCCTCAATGCAAAGGCTCTAGACGCAAATATTGGTGTGAGAGCTAATTCAATCAAGGAAACACTGCATGTTGGTGAAGGGCATATTGAAGAAGGATCAGCCGAGTGGTTCTTGTGGGAGAACAACTCCATTTGGCTCACTAACTTCACACACCATCAGGCTTCCAAGCAGCTCTCAAGGAAACTCAGTTTTCACACTCTATGCTTAGTGCACTTTGAGTGCATTATCTAGGAATGAACCTGGTAGAACATCCCACACAAACGAATCCTCCACATGCGGGTTTCACATGCCACCAACTCCACATTCACAGGCAACTTCAGCGCCACAGCCGTTTTCAGATAGCCCTCAATGCAAAGGCTCTAGACGCAAATATTGGTGTGAGAGCTAATTCAATCAAGGAAACACTGCATGTTGGTGAAGGGCATATTGAAGAAGGATCAGCCGAGTGGTTCTTGTGGGAGAACAACTCCATTTGGCTCACTAACTTCACACACCATCAGGCTTCCAAGCAGCTCTCAAGGAAACTCAGTTTTCACACTCTATGCTTAGTGCCCTTTGAGTGCCTAGGACTGAAATGAACCTGGTAGAGCATCCCACACAAACGAATGCTCCACATGCGGGTTTCACATGCCACCAACTCCACATTCACAGGCAACTTCAGCGCCACAGCCGTTTTCAGATAGCCCTCAATGCAAAGGCTCTAGATGCAAATATTGGTGTGGGAGCTAATTCAATCAAGGAAACTCTGCATGTCGGTGAAGGGCATATTGAAGAAGGATCAGCCGAGTGGTTCTTGTGGGAGAACAACTCCATTTGGCTCACTAACTTCACACACCATCAGGCATCCAAGCAGCTCTCAAGGAAACTCAGTTTTCACACTCTATGCTTAGTGCCCTTTGAGTACCTAGGACTGAAATGAACTTGGTGAGCATCCCACACAAACGAATGCTCCACATGCGGGTTTCACATGCCACAAACTCCACATTCACAGGCAACTTCAGCGCCACAGCCGTTTTCAGATAGCCCTCAATGCAAAGGCTCTAGACACAAATATTGGTGTGAGAGCTAATTCAATCAAGGAAACACTGCATGTTGGTGAAGGGCATATTGAAGAAGGATCAGCCGAGTGGTTCTTGTGGGAGAACAACTCCATTTGGCTCACTAACTTCACACACCATCAGGCTTCCAAGCAGCTCTCAAGGAAACTCAGTTTTCACACTCTATGCTTAGTGCCCTTTGAGTGCCTAGGACTGAAATGAACCTGGTAGAGCATCCCACACAAACGAATGCTCCACATGCGGGTTTCACATGCCACCAACTCCACATTCACAGGCAACTTCAGCGCCACAGCCGTTTTCAGATAGCCCTCAATGCAAAGGCTCTAGATGCAAATATTGGTGTGGGAGCTAATTCAATCAAGGAAACTCTGCATGTCGGTGAAGGGCATATTGAAGAAGGATCAGCCGAGTGGTTCTTGTGGGAGAACAACACCATTTGGCTCACTAACTTCACACACCATCAGGCATCCAAGCATCTCTCAAGGAAACTCAGTTTTCACACTCTATGCTTAGTGCCCTTTGAGTACCTAGGACTGAAATGAACTTGGTGAGCATCCCACACAAACGAATGCTCCACATGCGGGTTTCACATGCCACAAACTCCACATTCACAGGCAACTTCAGCGCCACAGCCGTTTTCAGATAGCCCTCAATGCAAAGGCTCTAGACACAAATATTGGTGTGAGAGCTAATTCAATCAAGGAAACACTGCATGTTGGTGAAGGGCATATTGAAGAAGGATCAGCCGAGTGGTTCTTGTGGGAGAACAGCTCCATTTGGCTCACTAACTTCACACACCATCAGGCTTCCAAGCAGCTCTCAAGGAAACTCAGTTTTCACACTCTATGCTTAGTGCCCTTTGAGTGCATTATCTAGGAATGAACCTGGTAGAGCATCCCACACAAACGAATGCTCCACATGCGGGTTTCACATGCCACCAACTCCACATTCTCAGGCAACTTCAGCGCCACTGCCGTTTTCAGATAGCCCTCAATGCAAAGGCTCTAGACGCAAATATTGGTGTGAGAGCTAATTCAATCAAGGAAACACTGCATGTTGGTGAAGGGTATATTGAAGAAGGATCAGCCGAGTGGTTCTTGTGGGAGAACAACTCCATTTGGCTCACTAACATCACACACCATCAGGCATCCAAGCAGCTCTGAAGGAAACTCAGTTTTCACACTCTATGCTTAGTGCCCTTTGAGTACCTAGGACTGAAATGAACCTGGTAGAGCATCCCACACAAACGAATGCTCCACATGCGGGTTTCACATGTCACCAACTCCACATTCACAGGCAACTTCAGCACCAGAGCCGTTTTCAGATAGCCCTCAATGCAAAGGCTCTAGACGCAAATATTGGTATGAGAGCTAATTCAATCAAGGAAACACTGCATGTTGGTGAAGGGCATATTGAAGAAGGGTCAGCCAAGTGGTTCTTGTGGGAGAACAACTCCATTTGGCTCACTAACTTCACACACCATCAGGCTTCCAAGCAGCTCTCAAGGAAACTCAGTTTTCACACTCTATGCTTAGCGCCCTTTGAGTGCATTATCTAGGAATGAACCTGGTAGAACATCCCACACAAACGAATGCTCCACATGCGGGTTTCACATGCCACCAACTCCACATTGACAGGCAACTTCAGCACCACAGCCGTTTTCAGATAGCCCTCAATGCAAAGGCTCTGGACGCAAATATTGGTGTGAGAGCTAATTCAATCAAGGAAACACTGCATGTTGGTGAAGGGCATATTGAAGAAGGATCAGCCGAGTGGTTCTTGTGGGAGAACAACTCCATTTGGCTCACTAACTTCAAACACCATCAGGCTTCCAAGCAGCTCTCAAGGAAACTTAGTTTTCACACTCTATGCTTAGGGCCTTTGAGTACCTACGACTGAAATGAAGCTTGGTGAGCATCCCACGCAAACGAATGCTCCACATGCGGGTTTCACATGCCACCAACTCCACATTCACAGGCAACTTCAGCGCCACAGCCGTTTTCAGATAGCCCTCAATGCAAAGGCTCTGTACGCAAATTCTGGTGTGAGAGCTAATTCAATCAAGGAAACACTGCATGTTGGTAAAGAGCATATTGAAGAAGGATCAGCCGAGTGGTTCTTGTGGGAGAACAACTCCATTTGGCTCACTAACTTCACACACCATCAGGCTTCCAAGCAGCTCTCAAGGAAACTCAGTTTTCACACTCTATGCTTAGTGCCCTTTGAGTAGCTAGGACTGAAATGAAGCTTGGTGAGCATCCCACACAAACGAATGCTCCACATGCGGGTTTCACATGCCACCAACTCCACATTCACAGGCAACTTCAGCGCCACAGCCGTTTTCAGATAGCCCTCAATGCAAAGGCTCTAGACGCAAATATTGGTATGAGAGCTAATTCAATCAAGGAAACACTGCATGTTGGTGAAGGGCATATTGAAGAAGGATCAGCCGAGTGGTTCTTGTGGGAGAACAACTCCATTTGGCTCACTAACTTCACACACCATCAGGCATCCAAGCAGCTCTCAAGGAAACTCAGTTTTCACACTCTATGCTTAGTGCCCTTTGAGTGCATTATCTAGGAATGAACCTGGTAGAGCATCCCACACAAACGAATGCTTCACATGCGGGTTTCACATACCAAAAACTCTACATTCACAGGCAACTTCGGCGCCACAGCCGTTTTCAGACAGCCCTCAATGCAAAGGCTCTAGACACAAATATTGGTGTCAGAGCTAATTCAATCAAGGAAACACTGCATGTTGGTGAAGGGCATATTGAAGAAGGATCAGCCGAGTGGTTCTTGTGGGAGAACAACTCCATTTGGCTCACTAACTTCACACACCATCAGGCTTCCAAGCAGCTCTCAAGGAAACTCAGTTTTCACACTCTATGCTTAGTGCCCTTTGAGTGCATTATCTAGGAATGAACCTGGTAGAGCATCCCACACAAACGAATGCTCCACATGCGGTTTTCACATGCCAACAACTCCACATTAACAGGCAACCTCGGCGCCACAGCCGTTTTCAGATAGCCCTCAATGCAAAGGCTCTAGACGCAAATATTGGTGTGAGAGTTAAATCAATCAAGGAAACACTGCATGTTGGTGAAGGGCATATTGAAGAAGGATCGGCCGAGTGGTTTTTTGTGGGAGAACAACTCCATTTGGCTCACTAACTTCACACACCATCAGGCTTCCAAGCAGCTCTCAAGGAAACTCAGTTTTCACACTCTATGCTTAGTGCCCTTTGAGTGCATTATCTAGGAATGAACCTGGTAGAGCATCCCACACAAACGAATGCTCCACATGCGGTTTCACATGCCACCAACTCCACATTCTCAGGCAACTTCAGCGCCACAGCCGTTTTCAGATAGCACTCAATGCAAAGGCTCTAGACGCAAATATTGGTGTGGGAGCAAATTCAATCAAGGAAACTCTGCATGTCGCTGAAGGGCATATTGAAGAAGGATCAGCCGAGTGGTTCTTGTGGGAGAACAACTCTATTTGGCTCACTAACTTCACACACCATCAGGCATCCAAGCAGCTCTCAAGGAAACTCAGTTTTCACACTCTATGCTTAGTGTCCTTTGAGTGCCTAGGACTGACATGAAGCTTGGTGAGCATGCCACACAAACGAATGCTCCACATGCGGGTTTCACATGCCACCAACTCCACATTGACAGGCAACTTCAGCGCCACAGCCGTTTTCAGATAGCCCTCAATGCAAAGGCTCTAGACGCAAATATTGGTGTGAGAGCTAATTCAATCAAGGAAACACTGCATGTTGGTGAAGGGCATATTGAAGAAGGATCAGCCGAGTGGTTCTTGTGGGAGAACAACTCCATTTGGCTCACTAACTTCACACACCATCAGGCTTCCAAGCAGCTCTCAAGGAAACTCAGTTTTCACACTCTATGCTTAGTGCCCTTTGAGTGCATTATCTAGGAATGAACCTGGTAGAGCATCCCACACAAACGAATGCTCCACATGCGGGTATCACATGCCACCAACTCCACATTCACAGGCAACTTCAGCGCCACAGCCGTTTTCAGATAGCCCTCAATGCAAAGGCTCTAGACGCAAATATTGGTGTGAGAGCTAATTCAATCAAGGAAACACTGCATGTTGGTGAAGGGCATATTGAAGAAGGATCAGCCGAGTGGTTCTTGTGGGAGAACAACTCCATTTGGCTCACTAACTTCACACACCATCAGGCTTCCAAGCAGCTCTCTCAAGGAAACTCAGTTTTCACACTCTATGCTTAGTGCCCTTTGAGTGCCAAGGACTGACATGAAGCTTGGTGAGCATCCCACACAAACGAATGCTCCACATGCGGGTTTCATATGCCACCAACTCCACATTCACAGGCAGCTTCATCGCCACAGCCATTTTCAGATAGCCCTCAATGCAAAGGCTCTAGACGCAAATATTGGTGTGAGAGCTAATTCAATCAAGGAAACACTGCATGTTGGTGAAGAGCATGTTGAAGAAGGATCAGCTGAGTGGTTCTTGTGGGAGAACAACTCCATTTGGCTCACTAACTTCACACACCATCAGGCTTCCAAGCAGCTCTCAAGGAAACTCAGTTTTCACACTCTATGCTTAGTGCCCTTTGAGTGCATTATGTAGGAATGAACCTGGTAGAGCATCCCACACAAACGAATGCTCCACATGCGGGTTTCACATGCCACCAACTCCACATTCACAGGCAACTTCAGCGCCACAGCCGTTTTCAGATAGCCCTCAATGCAAAGGCTCTAGACGCAAATATTGGTGTGAGAGCTAATTCAATCAAGGAAACACTGCATGTTGGTGAAGGGCATATTGAAGAAGGATCAGCCGAGTGGTTCTTGTGGGAGAACAACTCCATTTGGCTCACTAACTTCACACACCATCAGGCTTCAAAGCAGCTCTCTCAAGGAAACTCAGTTTTCACACTCTATGCTTAGTGCCCTTTGAAGGCCAAGGACTGACATGAAGCTGGTAGAGCATCCCACACAAACGAATGCTCCACATGCGGGTTTAACATTCCACCAACTCCACATTCACAGGCAACTTCAGCGCCACAGCCGTTTTCAGATAGCCCTCAATGCAAACGCTCTAGGCGCAAATATTGGTGTGAGAGCTAATTCAATCAAGGAAACACTGCATGTTGGTGAAGGGCATATTGAAGAAGGATCGGCCGAGTGGTTTTTTGTGGGAGAACAACTCCATTTGGCTCACTAACTTCACACACCATCAGGCTTCCAAGCAGCTCTCAAGGAAACTCAGTTTTCACACTCTATGCTTAGTGCCCTTTGAGTGCATTATCTAGGAATGAACCTGGTAGAGCATCCCACACAAACGAATGCTCCACATGCGGGTTTCACATGCCACCAACTCCACATTCACAGGCAACTTCAGCGCCACAGCCGTTTTCAGATAGCCCTCAATGCAAAGGCTCTAGACGCAAATATTGGTGTGAGAGCTAATTCAATCAAGGAAACACTGCGTGTTGGTGAAGGGCATATTGAAGAAGGATCAGCCGAGTGGTTCTTGTGGGAGAACAACTCCATTTGGCTCACTAACTTCACACACCATCAGGCTTCCAAGCAGCTCTCAAGGAAACTCAGTTTTCACACTCTATGCTTAGTGCCCCTGAGTGCCTAGGACTGAAATGAACCTGGTAGAGCATCCCACACAAACGAATGCTCCACATGCGGGTTTAACATTCCACCAACTCCACATTCACAGGCAACTTCAGCGCCACAGCCGTTTTCTGATAGCCCTCAATGCAAAGGCTCTAGACGCAAATATTGGTGTGAGAGCTAATTCAATCAAGGAAACACTGCATGTTGGTGAAGGGCATATTGAAGAAGGATCAGCCGAGTGGTTCTTGTGGGAGTACAACTCCATTTGGCTCACTAACTTCACACACCATCAGGCTTCCAAGCAGCTCTCAAGGAAACTCAGTTTTCACACTCTATGCTTAGTGCCCTTTGAGTGCATTATCTAGGAATGAACCTGGTAGAGCATGCCACACAAACGAATGCTCCACATGCGGGTTTCACATGCCACCAACTCCACATTCACAGGCAACTTCAGCGCCACAGCCGTTTTCAGATAGCCCTCAATGCAAAGGCTCTAGACGCAAATATTGGTGTGAGAGCTAATTCAATCAAGGAAACACTGCATGTTGGTGAAGGGCATATTGAAGAAGGATCAGCCGAGTGGTTCTTGTGGGAGAACAACTCCATTTGGCTCACTAACTTCACACACCATCAGGCTTCCAAGCAGCTCTCAAGGAAACTCAGTTTTCACACTCTATGCTTAGTGCCCTTTGAGTGCATTATCTAGGAATGAACCTGGTAGAGCATCCCACACAAACGAATGCTCCACATGCGGGTTTCACATGCCACCAACTCCACATTCACAGGCAACTTCAGCGCCACAGCCGTTTTCAGATAGCCCTCAATGCAAAGGCTCTAGACGCAAATATTGGTGTGAGAGCTAATTCAATCAAGGAAACACTGCGTGTTGGTGAAGGGCATATTGAAGAAGGATCAGCCGAGTGGTTCTTGTGGGAGAACAACTCCATTTGGCTCACTAACTTCACACACCATCAGGCTTCCAAGCAGCTCTCAAGGAAACTCAGTTTTCACACTCTATGCTTAGTGCCCGTTGTGTACAAAGGACTAACATGATGCTTGGTGAGCATCCCACACAAACGAATGCTCCACATGCGGGTTTCACATGCCACCAACTCCACATTCTCAGGCAACTTCAGCGCCCCAGCCGTTTTCAGATAGTCCTCAATGCAAAGGCTCTAGACGCAAATATTGGTGTGAGAGCTAATTCAATCAAGGAAACACTGCATGTTGGTGAAGGGCATATTGAAAAAGGATCAGCCAAGTGGTTATTGTGGGAGAACAACTCCATTTGGCTCACTAACTTCACACACCATCAGGCTTCCAAGCAGCTCTCAAGGAAACTCAGTTTTCACACTCTATGGTTGGTGCCCTTTGAGTGCCTAGGACTGAAATGAACCTGGTAGAGCATCCCACACAAACGAATGCTCCACATGTGGGTTTCACATGCCACCAACTCCACATTCACAGGCAACTTCAGCGCCACAGCCGTTTTCAGATAGCCCTCAATGCAAAGGCTCTAGACACAAATATTGGTGTCAGAGCTAATTCAATCAAGGAAACACTGCTTGTTGGTGAAGGGCATATTGAAGAAGGATCAGCCGAGTGGTTCTTGTGGGAGAACAACTCCATTTGGCTCACTAACTTCACACACCATCAGGCTTCCAAGCAGCTCTCAAGGAAACTCAGTTTTCACACTCTATGCTTAGTGCCCTTTGAGTGCATTATCTAGGAATGAACCTGGTAGAGCATCCCACACAAACGAATGCTCCACATGCGGGTTTCACATGCCACCAACTCCACATTCACAGGCAACTTCAGCGCCACAGCCGTTTTCAGATAGCCCTCAATGCAAAGGCTCTGGACGCAAATATTGGTGTCAGAGCTAATTCAATCAAGGAAACACTGCATGTTGGTGAAGGGCATATTGAAGAAGGATCAGCCGAGTGGTTCTTGTGGGAGAACAACTCCATTTGGCTCACTAACTTCACACACCATCAGGCTTCCAAGCAGCTCTCAAGGAAACTCAGTTTTCACACTCTATGCTTAGTGCCCTTTGAGTAGCTAGGACTGAAATGAAGCTTGGTGAGCATCCCACACAAACGAATGCTCCACATGCGGGTTTCACATGCCACCAACTCCACATTCACAGGCAACTTCAGCGCCACAGCCGTTTTCAGATAGCCCTCAATGCAAAGGCTCTAGACGCAAATATTGGTATGAGAGCTAATTCAATCAAGGAAACACTGCATGTTGGTGAAGGGCATATTGAAGAAGGATCAGCCAAGTGGTTCTTGTGGGAGAACAACTCCATTTGGCTCACTAACTTCACACACCATCAGGCATCCAAGCAGCTCTCAAGGAAACTCAGTTTTCACACTCTATGCTTAGTGCCCTTTGAGTGCATTATCTAGGAATGAACCTGGTAGAGCATCCCACACAAACAAATGCTTCACATGCGGGTTTCACATACCAAAAACTCTACATTCACAGGCAACTTCGGCGCCACAGCCGTTTTCAGACAGCCCTCAATGCAAAGGCTCTAGACACAAATATTGGTGTCAGAGCTAATTCAATCAAGGAAACACTGCATGTTGGTGAAGGGCATATTGAAGAAGGATCAGCCGAGTGGTTCTTGTGGGAGAACAACTCCATTTGGCTCACTAACTTCACACACCATCAGGCTTCCAAGCAGCTCTCAAGGAAACTCAGTTTTCACACTCTATGCTTAGTGCCCTTTGAGTGCATTATCTAGGAATGAACCTGGTAGAGCATCCCACACAAACGAATGCTCCACATGCGGTTTTCACATGCCAACAACTCCACATTAACAGGCAACCTCGGCGCCACAGCCGTTTTCAGATAGCCCTCAATGCAAAGGCTCTAGACGCAAATATTGGTGTGAGAGTTAAATCAATCAAGGAAACACTGCATGTTGGTGAAGGGCATATTGAAGAAGGATCGGCCGAGTGGTTTTTTGTGGGAGAACAACTCCATTTGGCTCACTAACTTCACACACCATCAGGCTTCCAAGCAGCTCTCAAGGAAACTCAGTTTTCACACTCTATGCTTAGTGCCCTTTGAGTGCATTATCTAGGAATGAACCTGGTAGAGCATCCCACACAAACGAATGCTCCACATGCGGTTTCACATGCCACCAACTCCACATTCTCAGGCAACTTCAGCGCCACAGCCGTTTTCAGATAGCACTCAATGCAAAGGCTCTAGACGCAAATATTGGTGTGGGAGCAAATTCAATCAAGGAAACTCTGCATGTCGCTGAAGGGCATATTGAAGAAGGATCAGCCGAGTGGTTCTTGTGGGAGAACAACTCTATTTGGCTCACTAACTTCACACACCATCAGGCATCCAAGCAGCTCTCAAGGAAACTCAGTTTTCACACTCTATGCTTAGTGTCCTTTGAGTGCCTAGGACTGACATGAAGCTTGGTGAGCATGCCACACAAACGAATGCTCCACATGCGGGTTTCACATGCCACCAACTCCACATTGACAGGCAACTTCAGCGCCACAGCCGTTTTCAGATAGCCCTCAATGCAAAGGCTCTAGACGCAAATATTGGTGTGAGAGCTAATTCAATCAAGGAAACACTGCATGTTGGTGAAGGGCATATTGAAGAAGGATCAGCCAAGTGGTTATTGTGGGAGAACAACTCCATTTGGCTCACTAACTTCACACACCATCAGGCTTCCAAGCAGCTCTCAAGGAAACTCAGTTTTCACACTCTATGCTTAGTGCCCTTTGAGTGCATTATCTAGGAATGAACCTGGTAGAGCATCCCACACAAACGAATGCTCCACATGCGGGTATCACATGCCACCAACTCCACATTCACAGGCAACTTCAGCTCCACAGCCGTTTTCAGATAGCCCTCAATGCAAAGGCTCTAGACGCAAATATTGGTGTGAGAGCTAATTCAATCAAGGAAACACTGCATGTTGGTGAAGGGCATATTGAAGAAGGATCAGCCGAGTGGTTCTTGTGGGAGAACAACTCCATTTGGCTCACTAACTTCACACACCATCAGGCTTCCAAGCAGCTCTCTCAAGGAAACTCAGTTTTCACACTCTATGCTTAGTGCCCTTTGAGTGCCAAGGACTGACATGAAGCTTGGTGAGCATCCCACACAAACGAATGCTCCACATGCGGGTTTCATATGCCACCAACTCCACATTCACAGGCAGCTTCATCGCCACAGCCATTTTCAGATAGCCCTCAATGCAAAGGCTCTAGACGCAAATATTGGTGTGAGAGCTAATTCAATCAAGGAAACACTGCATGTTGGTGAAGGGCATATTGAAGAAGGATCAGCTGAGTGGTTCTTGTGGGAGAACAACTCCATTTGGCTCACTAACTTCACACACCATCAGGCTTCCAAGCAGCTCTCAAGGAAACTCAGTTTTCACACTCTATGCTTAGTGCCCTTTGAGTGCATTATGTAGGAATGAACCTGGTAGAGCATCCCACACAAACGAATGCTCCACATGCGGGTTTCACATGCCACCAACTCCACATTCACAGGCAACTTCAGCGCCACAGCCGTTTTCAGATAGCCCTCAATGCAAAGGCTCTAGACGCAAATATTGGTGTGAGAGCTAATTCAATCAAGGAAACACTGCATGTTGGTGAAGGGCATATTGAAGAAGGATCAGCCGAGTGGTTCTTGTGGGAGAACAACTCCATTTGGCTCACTAACTTCACACACCATCAGGCTTCAAAGCAGCTCTCTCAAGGAAACTCAGTTTTCACACTCTATGCTTAGTGCCCTTTGAGTGCCAAGGACTGACATGAAGCTGGTAGAGCATCCCACACAAACGAATGCTCCACATGCGGGTTTAACATTCCACCAACTCCACATTCACAGGCAACTTCAGCGCCACAGCCGTTTTCAGATAGCCCTCAATGCAAACGCTCTAGGCGCAAATATTGGTGTGAGAGCTAATTCAATCAAGGAAACACTGCATGTTGGTGAAGGGCATATTGAAGAAGGATCGGCCGAGTGGTTTTTTGTGGGAGAACAACTCCATTTGGCTCACTAACTTCACACACCATCAGGCTTCCAAGCAGCTCTCAAGGAAACTCAGTTTTCACACTCTATGCTTAGTGCCCTTTGAGTGCATTATCTAGGAATGAACCTGGTAGAGCATGCCACACAAACGAATGCTCCACATGCGGTTTCACATGCCACCAACTCCACATTCTCAGGCAACTTCAGCGCCACAGCCGTTTTCAGATAGCACTCAATGCAAAGGCTCTAGACGCAAATATTGGTGTGGGAGCAAATTCAATCAAGGAAACTCTGCATGTCGCTGAAGGGCATATTGAAGAAGGATCAGCCGAGTGGTTCTTGTGGGAGAACAACTCTATTTGGCTCACTAACTTCACACACCATCAGGCATCCAAGCAGCTCTCAAGGAAACTCAGTTTTCACACTCTATGCTTAGTGTCCTTTGAGTGCCTAGGACTGACATGAAGCTTGGTGAGCATGCCACACAAACGAATGCTCCACATGCGGGTTTCACATGCCACCAACTCCACATTGACAGGCAACTTCAGCGCCACAGCCGTTTTCAGATAGCCCTCAATGCAAAGGCTCTAGACGCAAATATTGGTGTGAGAGCTAATTCAATCAAGGAAACACTGCATGTTGGTGAAGGGCATATTGAAGAAGGATCAGCCGAGTGGTTCTTGTGGGAGAACAACTCCATTTGGCTCACTAACTTCACACACCATCAGGCTTCCAAGCAGCTCTCAAGGAAACTCAGTTTTCACACTCTATGCTTAGTGCCCTTTGAGTGCATTATCTAGGAATGAACCTGGTAGAGCATCCCACACAAACGAATGCTCCACATGCGGGTATCACATGCCACCAACTCCACATTCACAGGCAACTTCAGCTCCACAGCCGTTTTCAGATAGCCCTCAATGCAAAGGCTCTAGACGCAAATATTGGTGTGAGAGCTAATTCAATCAAGGAAACACTGCATGTTGGTGAAGGGCATATTGAAGAAGGATCAGCCGAGTGGTTCTTGTGGGAGAACAACTCCATTTGGCTCACTAACTTCACACACCATCAGGCTTCCAAGCAGCTCTCTCAAGGAAACTCAGTTTTCACACTCTATGCTTAGTGCCCTTTGAGTGCCAAGGACTGACATGAAGCTTGGTGAGCATCCCACACAAACGAATGCTCCACATGCGGGTTTCATATGCCACCAACTCCACATTCACAGGCAGCTTCATCGCCACAGCCATTTTCAGATAGCCCTCAATGCAAAGGCTCTAGACGCAAATATTGGTGTGAGAGCTAATTCAATCAAGGAAACACTGCATGTTGGTGAAGGGCATATTGAAGAAGGATCAGCTGAGTGGTTCTTGTGGGAGAACAACTCCATTTGGCTCACTAACTTCACACACCATCAGGCTTCCAAGCAGCTCTCAAGGAAACTCAGTTTTCACACTCTATGCTTAGTGCCCTTTGAGTGCATTATGTAGGAATGAACCTGGTAGAGCATCCCACACAAACGAATGCTCCACATGCGGGTTTCACATGCCACCAACTCCACATTCACAGGCAACTTCAGCGCCACAGCCGTTTTCAGATAGCACTCAATGCAAAGGCTCTAGACGCAAATATTGGTGTGAGAGCTAATTCAATCAAGGAAACACTGCATGTTGGTGAAGGGCATATTGAAGAAGGATCAGCCTAGTGGTTCTTGTGGGAGAACAACTCCATTTGGCTCACTAACTTCACACACCATCAGGCTTCAAAGCAGCTCTCTCAAGGAAACTCAGTTTTCACACTCTATGCTTAGTGCCCTTTGAGTGCCAAGGACTGACATGAAGCTGGTAGAGCATCCCACACAAACGAATGCTCCACATGCGGGTTTAACATTCCACCAACTCCACATTCACAGGCAACTTCAGCGCCACAGCCGTTTTCAGATAGCCCTCAATGCAAACGCTCTAGGCGCAAATATTGGTGTGAGAGCTAATTCAATCAAGGAAACACTGCATGTTGGTGAAGGGCATATTGAAGAAGGATCAGCTGAGTGGTTCTTGTGGGAGAACAACTCCATTTGGCTCACTAACTTCACACACCATCAGGCTTCCAAGCAGCTCTCAAGGAAACTCAGTTTTCACACTCTGTGCTTAGTGCCCTTTGAGTTCCTAGGACTGAAATGAAGCTTGGTGAGCTTCCCACACAAACGAATGCTCCACATGCGGGTTTCACATGCCACCAACTCCACATTCACAGGCAACTTCAGCGCCACAGCCGTTTTCAGATAGCCCTCAATGCAAAGGCTCTAGACGCAAATATTGGTGTGAGAGCTAATTCAATCAAGGAAACACTGCATGTTGGTGAAGGGCATATTGAAGAAGGATCAGCCGAGTGGTTCATGTGGGAGAACAACTCCATTTGGCTCACTAACTTCACACACCATCAGGCTTCCAAGCAGCTCTCAAGGAAACTCAGTTTTCACACTCTATGCTTAGTGCCCTTTGAGTGCATTATCTAGGAATGAACCTGGTAGAGCATGCCACACAAACGAATGCTCCACATGCGGTTTTCACATGCCACCAACTCCACATTCTCAGGCAACTTCAGCGCCACAGCTGTTTTCAGATAGCCCTCAATGCAAAGGCTCTAGACGCAAATATTGGTGTGAGAGCTAATTCAATCAAGGAAACACTACGTGTTGGTGAAGGGCATATTGAAGAAGGATCAGCCGAGTGGTTCTTGTGGGAGAACAACTCCATTTGGCTCACTAACTTCACACACCATCAGGCTTCCAAGCAGCTCTCAAGGAAACTCAGTTTTCACACTCTATGCTTAGTGCCCCTGAGTGCCTAGGACTGAAATGAACCTGGTAGAGCATCCCACACAAACGAATGCTCCACATGCGGGTTTAACATTCCACCAACTCCACATTCACAGGCAACTTCAGCGCCACAGCCGTTTTCTGATAGCCCTCAATGCAAAGGCTCTAGACGCAAATATTGGTGTGAGAGCTAATTCAATCAAGGAAACACTGCATGTTGGTGAAGGGCATATTGAAGAAGGATCAGCCGAGTGGTTCTTGTGGGAGAACAACTCCATTTGGCTCACTAACTTCACACACCATCAGGCTTCCAAGCAGCTCTCAAGGAAACTCAGTTTTCACACTCTATGCTTAGTGCCCTTTGAGTGCATTATCTAGGAATGAACCTGGTAGAGCATGCCACACAAACGAATGCTCCACATGCGGGTTTCACATGCCACCAACTCCACATTCACAGGCAACTTCAGCGCCACAGCCGTTTTCAGATAGCCCTCAATGCAAAGGCTCTAGACGCAAATATTGGTGTGAGAGCTAATTCAATCAAGGAAACACTGCGTGTTGGTGAAGGGCATATTGAAGAAGGATCAGCCGAGTGGTTCTTGTGGGAGAACAACTCCATTTGGCTCACTAACTTCACACACCATCAGGCTTCCAAGCAGCTCTCAAGGAAACTCAGTTTTCACACTCTATGCTTAGTGCCCGTTGTGTACAAAGGACTAACATGATGCTTGGTGAGCATCCCACACAAACGAATGCTCCACATGCGGGTTTCACATGCCACCAACTCCACATTCTCAGGCAACTTCAGCGCCACAGCCGTTTTCAGATAGTCCTCAATGCAAAGGCTCTAGACGCAAATATTGGTGTGAGAGCTAATTCAATCAAGGAAACACTGCATGTTGGTGAAGGGCATATTGAAAAAGGATCAGCCAAGTGGTTATTGTGGGAGAACAACTCCATTTGGCTCACTAACTTCACACACCATCAGGCTTCCAAGCAGCTCTCAAGGAAACTCAGTTTTCACACTCTATGGTTGGTGCCCTTTGAGTGCCTAGGACTGAAATGAACCTGGTAGAGCATCCCACACAAACGAATGCTCCACATGTGGGTTTCACATGCCACCAACTCCACATTCACAGGCAACTTCAGCGCCACAGCCGTTTTCAGATAGCCCTCAATGCAAAGGCTCTAGACACAAATATTGGTGTCAGAGCTAATTCAATCAAGGAAACACTGCTTGTTGGTGAAGGGCATATTGAAGAAGGATCAGCCGAGTGGTTCTTGTGGGAGAACAACTCCATTTGGCTCACTAACTTCACACACCATCAGGCTTCCAAGCAGCTCTCAAGGAAACTCAGTTTTCACACTCTATGCTTAGTGCCCTTTGAGTACCTAGGGCTGAAATGAAGCTTGGTGAGCATCCCACACAAACGAATGCTCCACATGCGGGTTTCACATGCCACCAACTCCACATTCACAGGCAACTTCAGCGCCACAGCCGTTTTCAGATAGCCCTCAATGCAAAGGCTCTAGACGCAAATATTGGTGTGAGAGCTAATTCAATCAAGGAAACACTGCATGTTGGTGAAGGGCATATTGAAGAAGGATCAGCTGAGTGGTTCTTGTGGGAGAACAACTCCATTTGGCTCACTAACTTCACACACCATCAGGCTTCCAAGCAGCTCTCAAGGAAACTCAGTTTTCACACTCTATGCTTAGTGCCCTTTGAGCGCATTATCTAGGAATGAACCTGGTAGAGCATCCCACACAAACGAATGCTCCACATGCGGGTTTCACATGCCACCAACTCCACATTCACAGGCAACTTCAGCGCCACAGCCGTTTTCAGATAGCCCTCAATGCAAAGGCTCTACACGCAAATATTGGTGTGAGAGCTAATTCAATCAAGGAAACACTGCATGTTGGTGAAGGGCATATTGAAGAAGGATCAGCCGAGTGGTTCTTGTGGGAGAACAACTCCATTTGGCTCACTAACTTCACACACCATCAGGCTTCCAAGCAGCTCTCAAGGAAACTCAGTTTTCACACTCTATGCTTAGTGCCCTTTGAGTACCTAGGACTGACATGAAGCTTGGTGCGCATCCCACACAAACGAATGCTCCACATGCGGGTTTCACATGCCACAAACTCCACATTCACAGGCAACTTCAGCGCCACAGCCGTTTTCAGATAGCCCTCAATGCAAAGGCTCTAGACGCAAATATTGGTGTGAGAGCTAATTCAATCAAGGAAACACTGCATGTTGGTGAAGGGCATATTGAAGAAGGATCAGCCGAGTGGTTCTTGTGGGAGAACAACTCCATTTGGCTCACTAACTTCACACACCATCAGGCTTCCAAGCAGCTCTCTCAAGGAAACTCAGTTTTCACACTCTATGCTTAGTGCCCTTTGAGTACCTATGATTGAAATGAAACTTGGTGAGCATCCCACACAAACGAATGCTCCACATGCGGGTTTCACATGCCACCAACTCCACATTCACAGGCAACTTCAGCGCCACAGCTGTTTTCAGATAGCCCTCAATGCAAAGGCTCTAGACGCAAATATTGGTGTGAGAGCTAATTCAATCAAGGAAACACTGCATGTTGGTGAAGGGCATATTGAAGAAGGATCAGCCGAGTGGTTCTTGTGGGAGAACAACTCCATTTGGCTCACTAACTTCACACACCATCAGGCTTCCAAGCAGCTCACAAGGAAACTCAGTTTTCACACTCTATGCTTAGTGCCCGTTGTGTACAAAGGACTGAAATGATGCTTGGTGAGCATCCCACACAAACGAATGCTCCACATGCGGGTTTCACATGCCACCAACTCCACATTCACAGGCAACTTCAGCGCCCCAGCCGTTTTCAGATAGCCCTCAATGCAAAGGCTCTAGACGCAAATATTGGTGTGAGAGCTAATTCAATCAAGGAAACACTGCATGTTGGTGAAGGGCATATTGAAAAAGGATCAGCCAAGTGGTTCTTGTGGGAGAACAACTCCATTTGGCTCACTAACTTCACACACCATCAGGCTTCCAAGCAGCTCTCAAGGAAACTCAGTTTTCACACTCTATGCTTAGTGCCCTTTGAGTGCCTAGGACTGAAATGAAGCCTGGTAGAGCATCCCACACAAACGAATGCTCCACATGCGGGTTTCACATGCCACCAACTCCACATTCACAGGCAACTTCAGTGCCACAGCCGTTTTCAGATAGCCCTCAATGCAAAGGCTCTAGACGCAAATATTGGTGTTAGAGCTAATTCAATCAAGGAAACACTGCATGTTGGTGAAGGGCATATTGAAGAAGGATCAGCCGAGTGGTTCTTGTGGGAGAACAACTCCATTTGGCTCACTAACTTCACACACCATCAGGCTTCCAAGCATCTCTCAAGGAAACTCAGGATTCACACTCTATGCTTAGTGCCCTTTGAGTGCCTAGGACTGAAATGAACCTGGTAGAGCATCCCACACAAAGAATGCTCCACATGTGGTTTTCACATGCCACCAACTCCACATTCACAGGCAACTTCAGCGCCACAGCCGTTTTCAGATAGCCCTCAATGCAAAGGCTCTAGACACAAATATTGGTGTGAGAGCTAATTCAATCAAGGAAACACTGCATGTTGGTGAAGGGCATATTGAAGAAGGATCAGCCGAGTGGTTCTTGTGGGAGAACAACTCCATTTGGCTCACTAACTTCACACACCATCAGGCTTCCAAGCAGCTCTCAAGGAAACTCAGTTTTCACACTCTATGCTTAGTGCCCGTTGAGTACAAAGGACTGAAATGATGCTTGGTGAGCATCCCACACAAACGAATGCTCCACATGTGGGTTTCACATGCCACCCACTCCACAATCACAGGCAACTTCAGCGCCACAGCTGTTTTCAGATAGCCCTCAATGCAAAGGCTCTAGACGCAAATATTGGTGTGTGGGATAATTCAATCAAGGAAACACTGCATGTTGGTGAAGGGCATATTGAAGAAGGATCAGCCGAGTGGATCTTGTGGGAGAACGACTCCATTTGGCTCACTAACTTCACACACCATCAGGCTTCCAAGCAGCTCACAAGGAAACTCAGTTTTCACACTCTATGCTTAGTGCCCGTTGTGTACAAAGGACTGAAATGATGCTTGGTGAGCATCCCACACAAACGAATGCTCCACATGCGGGTTTCACATGCCACCAACTCCACATTCACAGGCAACTTCAGCGCCCCAGCCGTTTTCAGATAGCCCTCAATGCAAAGGCTCTAGACGCAAATATTGGTGTGAGAGCTAATTCAATCAAGGAAACACTGCATGTTGGTGAAGGGCATATTGAAGAAGGATCAGCCGAGTGGTTCTTGTGGGAGAACAACTCCATTTGGCTCACTAACTTCACACACCATCAGGCTTCCAAGCAGCTCTCAAGGAAACTCAGTTTTCACACTCTATGCTTAGTGCCCTTTGAGTGTCTAGGACTGAAATGAACCTGGTAGAGCATCCCACACAAACGAATGCTCCACATGTGGGTTTCACATGCCACCAACTCCACATTCACAGGCAACTTCAGCGCCACAGCCGTTTTCAGATAGCCCTCAATGCAAAGGCTCTAGACACAAATATTGGTGTCAGAGCTAATTCAATCAAGGAAACACTGCATGTTGGTGAAGGGCATATTGAAGAAGGATCAGCCAAGTGGTTCTTGTGGGAGAACAACTCCACTTGGCTCACTAACTTCACACACCATCAGGCTTCCAAGCAGCTCTCAAGGAAACTCAGTTTTCACACTCTATGCTTAGTGCCCTTTGAGTGCATTATCTAGGAATGAACCTGGTAGAGCATCCCACACAAACGAATGCTCCACATGCGGGTTTTCACATGCCACCAACTCCACATTAACAGGCAACTTCGGCGCCACAGCCGTTTTCAGATAGCCCTCAATGCAAAGGCTCTATACACAAATATTGGTGTGAGAGCTAATTCAATCAAGGAAACACTGCATGTTGGTGAAGGGCATATTGAAGAAGGATCAGCCGAGTGGTTCTTGTGGGAGAACAACTCCATTTGGCTCACTAACTTCACACACCATCAGGCTTCCAAGCAGCTCTCAAGGAAACTCAGTTTTCACACTCTATGCTTAGTGCCCTTTGAGTGCATTATCTAGGAATGAACCTGGTAGAGCATCCCACACAAACGAATGCTCCACATGCGGGTTTCACATGCCACCAACTCCACATTCACAGGCAACTTCAGCGCCACAGCCGTTTTCAGATAGCCCTCAATGCAAAGGCTCTAGACGCAAATATTGGTGTGAGAGCTAATTCAATCAAGGAAACACTGCATGTTGGTGAAGGGCATATTGAAGAAGGATCAGCCGAGTGGTTCTTGTGGGAGAACAACTCCATTTGGCTCACTAACTTCACACACCATCAGGCTTCCAAGCAGCTCTCAAGGAAACTCAGTTTTCACACTCTATGCTTAGTGCCCTTTGAGAGCCTAGGACTGAAATGATGCTTGGTGAGCATCCCACACAAACGAATGCTCCACATGCGGGTTTCACATGCCACCAACTCCACATTCACAGGCAACTTCAGCGCCACAGCCGTTTTCAGATATCCCTCAATGCAAAGGCTCTAGACGCAAATATTGGTGTGAGAGCTAATTCAATCAAGGAAACACTGCATGTTGGTGAAGGGCATATTGAAGAAGGATCAGCCGAGTGGTTCTTGTGGGAGAACAACTCCATTTGGCTCACTAACTTCACACACCATCAGGCTTCCAAGCAGCTCTCTCAAGGAAACTCAGTTTTCACACTCTATGCTTAGTGCCCTTTGAGTACCTAGGACTGAAATGAAACTTGGTGAGCATCCCACACAAACGAATGCTCCACATGCGGTTTTCACATGCCACCAACTCCACATTCTCAGGCAACTTCAGCGCCACAGCCGTTTTCAGATAGCCCTCAATGCAAAGGCTCTAGACGCAAATATTGGTGTGAGAGCTAATTCAATCAAGGAAACACTGCATGTTGGTGAAGGGCATATTGAAGAAGGATCAGCCGAGTGGTTCTTGTGGGAGAACAACTCCATTTGGCTCACTAACTTCACACACCATCAGGCTTCCAAGCAGCTCACAAGGAAACTCAGTTTTCACACTCTATGCTTAGTGCCCGTTGTGTACAAAGGACTGAAATCATGCTTGGTGAGCATCGCACACAAACGAATGCTCCACATGCGGGTTTCACATGCCACCAACTCCACATTCACAGGCAACTTCAGTGCCCCAGCCGTTTTCAGATAGTCCTCAATGCAAAGGCTCTAGACGCAAATATTGGTGTGAGAGCTAATTCAATCAAGGAAACACTGCATGTTGGTGAAGGGCATATTGAAAAAGGATCAGCCAAGTGGTTCTTGTGGGAGAACAACTCCATTTGGCTCACTAACTTCACACACCATCAGGCTTCCAAGCAGCTCTCAAGGAAACTCAGTTTTCACACTCTATGCTTAGTGCCCTTTGAGTGCATTATCTAGGAATGAACCTGGTAGAGCATCCCACACAAACGAATGCTCCACATGCGGGTTTCACATGCCACCAACTCCACATTCACAGGCAACTTCAGTGCCACAGCCGTTTTCAGATAGCCCTCAATGCAAAGGCTCTAGACGCAAATATTGGTGTTAGAGCTAATTCAATCAAGGAAACACTGCATGTTGGTGAAGGGCATATTGAAGAAGGATCAGCCGAGTGGTTCTTGTGGGAGAACAACTCCATTTGGCTCACTAACTTCACACACCATCAGGCTTCCAAGCAGCTCTCAAGGAAACTCAGTTTTCACACTCTATGCTTAGTGCCCTTTGAGTGCATTATCTAGGAATGAACCTGGTAGAGCATCCCACACAAACGAATGCTCCACATGTGGGTTTCACATGCCACCAACTCCACATTCACAGGCAACTTCAGCGCCACAGCCGTTTTCAGATAGCCCTCAATGCAAAGGCTCTAGACACAAATATTGGTGTCAGAGCTAATTCAATCAAGGAAACACTGCATGTTGGTGAAGGGCATATTGAAGAAGGATCAGCCGAGTGGTTCTTGTGGGAGAACAACTCCATTTGGCTCACTAACTTCACACACCATCAGGCTTCCAAGCAGCTCTCAAGGAAACTCAGTTTTCACACTCTATGCTTAGTGCCCGTTGAGTACAAAGGACTGAAATGATGCTTGGTGAGCATCCCACACAAACGAATGCTCCACATGCGGGTTTCACATGCCACCAACTCCACATTCACAGGCAACTTCAGCGCCACAGCTGTTTTCAGATAGCCCTCAATGCAAAGGCTCTAGACGCAAATATTGGTGTGGGGGATAATTCAATCAAGGAAACACTGCATGTTGGTGAAGGGCATATTGAAGAAGGATCAGCCGAGTGGTTCTTGTGGGAGAACAACTCCATTTGGCTCACTAACTTCACACACCATCAGGCTTCCAAGCAGCTCACAAGGAAACTCAGTTTTCACACTCTATGCTTAGTGCCCGTTGTGTACAAAGGACTGAAATGATGCTTGGTGAGCATCCCACACAAACGAATGCTCCACATGCGGGTTTCACATGCCACCAACTCCACATTCACAGGCAACTTCAGTGCCCCAGCCGTTTTCAGATAGCCCTCAATGCAAAGGCTCTAGACGCAAATATTGGTGTGAGAGCTAATTCAATCAAGGAAACACTGCATGTTGGTGAAGGGCATATTGAAAAAGGATCAGCCGAGTGGTTCTTGTGGGAGAACAACTCCATTTGGCTCACTAACTTCACACACCATCAGGCTTCCAAGCAGCTCTCAAGGAAACTCAGTTTTCACACTCTATGCTTAGTGCCCTTTGAGTGTCTAGGACTGAAATGAACCTGGTAGAGCATCCCACACAAACGAATGCTCCACATGTGGATTTCACATGCCACCAACTCCACATTCACAGGCAACTTCAGCGCCCCAGCCATTTTCAGATAGCCCTCAATGCAAAGGCTCTAGACGCAAATATTGGTGTTAGAGCTAATTCAATCAAGGAAACACTGCATGTTGGTGAAGGGCATATTGAAGAAGGATCGGCCGAGTGGTTCTTGTGGGAGAACAATTCCATTTGGCTCACTAACTTCACACACCATCAGGCTTCCAAGCAGCTCTCAAGGAAACTCAGTTTTCACACTCTATGCTTAGTGCCCTTTGAGTGCATTATCTAGGAATGAACCTGGTAGAGCATCCCACACAAACGAATGCTCCACATGTGGGTTTCACATGCCACCAACTCCACATTCACAGGCAACTTCATCGCCACAGCCGTTTTCAGATAGCCCTCAATGCAAAGGCTCTAGACGCAAATATTGGTGTGAGAGCTAATTCAATCAAGGAAACACTGCTTGTTGGTGAAGGGCATATTGAAGAAGGATCAGCCGAGTGGTTCTTGTGGGAGAACAACTCCATTTGGCTCACTAACTTCACACACCATCAGGCTTCCAAGCAGCTCTCAAGGAAACTCAGTTTTCACACTCTATGCTTAGTGCCCTTTGAGAGCCTAGGACTGAAATGAAGCTTGGTGAGCATCCTACACAAACGAATGCTCCACATGCGGGTTTCACATGCCACCAACTCCACATTGACAGGCAACTTCAGCGCCACAGCCGTTTTCAGATAGCCCTCAATGCAAAGGCTCTAGACGCAAATATTGGTGTGAGAGCTAATTCAATCAAGGAAACACTGCATGTTGGTGAAGGGCATATTGAAGAAGGATCAGCCGAGTGGTTCTTGTGGGAGAACAACTCCATTTGGCTCACTAACTTCACACACCATCAGGCTTCCAAGCAGCTCTCAAGGAAACTCAGTTTTCACACTCTATGCTTAGTGCCCTTTGAGTGCATTATCTAGGAATGAACCTGGTAGAGCATCCCACACAAACGAATGCTCCACATGCGGGTTTCACATGCCACCAACTCCACATTGACAGGCAACTTCAGCGCCACAGCCGTTTTCAGATAGCCCTCAATGCAAAGGCTCTAGACGCAAATATTGGTGTGAGAGCTAATTCAATCAAGGAAACACTGCATGTTGGTGAAGGGCATATTGAAGAAGGATCAACCGAGTGGTTCTTGTGGGAGAACAACTCCATTTGGCTCACTAACTTCACACACCATCAGGCTTCCAAGCAGCTCTCAAGGAAACTCAGTTTTCACACTCTATGCTTAGTGCCCTTTGAGTGCATAATCTAGGAATGAACCTGGTAGAGCATGCCACACAAACGAATGCTCCACATGCGGGTTTCACATGCCACCAACTCCACATTCACAGGCAACTTCAGCGCCACAGCCGTTTTCAGATAGCCCTCAATGCAAAGGCTCTAGACGCAAATATTGGTGTGAGAGCTAATTCAATCAAGGAAACACTGCATGTTGGTGAAGGGCATATTGAAGAAGGATCAGCCAAGTGGTTCTTGTGGGAGAACAACTCCATTTGGCTCACTAACTTCACACACCATCAGGCTTCCAAGCAGCTCTCAAGGAAACTCAGTTTTCACACTCTATGCTTAGTGCCCTTTGAGTGCATTATCTAGGAATGAACCTGGTAGAGCATGCCACACAAACGAATGCTCCACATGCGGGTTTCACATGCCACCAACTCCACATTCACAGGCAACTTCAGCGCCACAGCCGTTTTCAGATAGCCCTCAATGCAAAGGCTCTAGACGCAAATATTGGTGTGAGAGCTAATTCAATCAAGGAAACACTGCATGTTGGTGAAGGGCATATTGAAGAAGGATCAGCCGAGTGGTTCTTGTGGGAGAACAACTCCATTTGGCTCACTAACTTCACACACCATCAGGCTTCCAAGCAGCTCTCAAGGAAACTCAGTTTTCACACTCTATGCTTAGTGCCCTTTGAGTGCATTATCTAGGAATGAACCTGGTAGAGCATCCCACACAAACGAATGCTCCACATGTGGGTTTCACATGCCACCAACTCCACATTCACAGGCAACTTCAGCGCCCCAGCCGTTTTCAGATAGCCCTCAATGCAAAGGCTCTAGACGCAAATATTGGTGTGAGAGCTAATTCAATCAAGGAAACACTGCATGTTGGTGAAGGGCATATTGAAAAAGGATCAGCCGAGTGGTTCTTGTGGGAGAACAACTCCATTTGGCTCACTAACTTCACACACCATCAGGCTTCCAAGCAGCTCTCAAGGAAACTCAGTTTTCACACTCTATGCTTAGTGCCCTTTGAGTGTCTAGGACTGAAATGAACCTGGTAGAGCATCCCACACAAACGAATGCTCCACATGTGGGTTTCACATGCCACCAACTCCACATTCACAGGCAACTTCAGCGCCACAGCTGTTTTCAGATAGCCCTCAATGCAAAGGCTCTAGACGCAAATATTGGTGTGAGAGCTAATTCAATCAAGGAAACACTGCATGTTGGTGAAGGGCATATTGAAGAAGGATCAGCCGAGTGGTTCTTGTGGGAGAACAACTCCATTTGGCTCACTAACTTCACACACCATCAGGCTTCCAAGCAGCTCACAAGGAAACTCAGTTTTCACACTCTATGCTTAGTGCCCGTTGTGTACAAAGGACTGAAATGATGCTTGGTGAGCATCCCACACAAACGAATGCTCCACATGCGGGTTTCACATGCCACCAACTCCACATTCACAGGCAACTTCAGTGCCCCAGCTGTTTTCAGATAGCCCTCAATGCAAAGGCTCTAGACGCAAATATTGGTGTGAGAGCTAATTCAATCAAGGAAACACTGCATGTTGGTGAAGGGCATATTGAAAAAGGATCAGCCGAGTGGTTCTTGTGGGAGAACAACTCCATTTGGCTCACTAACTTCACACACCATCAGGCTTCCAAGCAGCTCTCAAGGAAACTCAGTTTTCACACTCTATGCTTAGTGCCCTTTGAGTGTCTAGGACTGAAATGAACCTGGTAGAGCATCCCACACAAACGAATGCTCCACATGTGGGTTTCACATGCCACCAACTCCACATTCACAGGCAACTTCAGCGCCACAGCCGTTTTCAGATAGCCCTCAATGCAAAGGCTCTAGACGCAAATATTGGTGTGAGAGCTAATTCAATCAAGGAAACACTGCATGTTGGTGAAGGGCATATTGAAGAAGGATCAGCCGAGTGGTTCTTGTGGGAGAACAACTCCACTTGGCTCACTAACTTCACACACCATCAGGCTTCCAAGCAGCTCTCAAGGAAACTCAGTTTTCACACTCTATGCTTAGTGCCCTTTGAGTGCATTATCTAGGAATGAACCTGGTAGAGCATCCCACACAAACGAATGCTCCACATGCGGGTTTTCACATGCCACCAACTCCACATTAACAGGCAACTTCGGCGCCACAGCCGTTTTCAGATAGCCAGCAATGCAAAGGCTGTAGACACAAATATTGGTGTGAGAGCTAATTCAATCAAGGAAACACTGCATGTTGGTGAAGGGCATATTGAAGAAGGATCAGCCAAGTGGTTCTTGTGGGAGAACAACTCCATTTGGCTCACTAACTTCACACACCATCAGGCTTCCAAGCAGCTCTCAAGGAAACTCAGTTTTCACACTCTATGCTTAGTGCCCTTTGAGTGCATTATCTAGGAATGAACCTGGTAGAGCATCCCACGCAAACGAATGCTCCACATGCGGGTTTCTCATGCCACCAACTCCACATTCACAGGCAACTTCAGCGCCACAGCCGTTTTCAGATAGCCCTCAATACAAAGGCTCTAGACGCAAATATTGGTGTGAGAGCTAATTCAATCAAGGAAACACTGCATGTTGGTGAAGGGCATATTGAAGAAGGATCGGCCGAGTGGTTCTTGTGGGAGAACAACTCCATTTGGCTCACTAACTTCACACACCATCAGGCTTCCAAGCAGCTCTCAAGGAAACTCAGTTTTCACACTCTATGCTTAGTGCCCTTTGAGTGCATTATCTAGGAATGAACCTGGTAGAGCATCCCACACAAACGAATGCTCCACATGCGGGTTTCACATGCCACCAACTCCACATTCACAGGCAACTTCATCGCCACAGCCGTTTTCAGATAGCCCTCAATGCAAAGGCTCTAGACGCAAATATTGGTATGAGAGCTAATTCAATCAAGGAAACACTGCATGTTGGTGAAGGGCATATTGAAGAAGGATCAGCCGAGTGGTTCTTGTGGGAGAACAACTCCATTTGGCTCACTAACTTCACACACCATCAGGCTTCCAAGCAGCTCTCAAGGAAACTCAGTTTTCACACTCTATGCTTAGTGCCCTTTGAGTGTCTAGGACTGAAATGAACCTGGTAGAGCATCCCACACAAACGAATGCTCCACATGTGGGTTTCACATGCCACCAACTCCACATTCACAGGCAACTTCAGCGCCACAGCCGTTTTCAGATAGCCCTCAATGCAAAGGCTCTAGACACAAATATTGGTGTCAGAGCTAATTCAATCAAGGAAACACTGCATGTTGGTGAAGGGCATATTGAAGAAGGATCAGCCGAGTGGTTCTTGTGGGAGAACAACTCCACTTGGCTCACTAACTTCACACACCATCAGGCTTCCAAGCAGCTCTCAAGGAAACTCAGTTTTCACACTCTATGCTTAGTGCCCTTTGAGTGCATTATCTAGGAATGAACCTGGTAGAGCATCCCACACAAACGAATGCTCCACATGCGGGTTTCACATGCCACCAACTCCACATTGACAGGCAACTTCAGCGCCACAGCCGTTTTCAGATAGCCCTCAATGCAAAGGCTCTAGACGCAAATATTGGTGTGAGAGCTAATTCAATCAAGGAAACACTGCATGTTGTTGAAGGGCATATTGAAGAAGGATCAGCCGAGTGGTTCTTGTGGGAGAACAACTCCATTTGGCTCACTAACTTCACACACCATCAGGCTTCCAAGCAGCTCTCAAGGAAACTCAGTTTTCACACTCTATGCTTAGTGCCCTTTGAGTGCATAATCTAGGAATGAACCTGGTAGAGCATCCCACACAAACGAATGCTCCACATGCGGTTTTCACATGCCACCAACTCCACATTCACAGGCAACTTCAGCGCCACAGCCGTTTTCAGATAGCCCTCAATGCAAAGGCTCTAGACGCAAATATTGGTGTGAGAGCTAATTCAATCAAGGAAACACTGCATGTTGGTGAAGGGCATATTGAAGAAGGATCAGCCGAGTGGTTCTTGTGGGAGAACAACTCCATTTGGCTCACTAACTTCACACACCATCAGGCTTCCAAGCAGCTCTCAAGGAAACTCAGTTTTCACACTCTATGCTTAGTGCCCTTTGAGTGCATTATCTAGGAATGAACCTGGTAGAGCATGCCACACAAACGAATGCTCCACATGCGGGTTTCACATGCCACCAACTCCACATTGACAGGCAACTTCAGCGCCACAGCCGTTTTCAGATAGCCCTCAATGCAAAGGCTCTAGACGCAAATATTGGTGTGAGAGCTAATTCAATCAAGGAAACACTGCATGTTGGTGAAGGGCATATTGAAGAAGGATCAGCCGAGTGGTTCTTGTGGGAGAACAACTCCATTTGGCTCACTAACTTCACACACCATCAGGCTTCCAAGCAGCTCTCAAGGAAACTCAGTTTTCACACTCTATGCTTAGTGCCCTTTGAGTGCATTATCTAGGAATGAACCTGGTAGAGCATGCCACACAAACGAATGCTCCACATGCGGGTTTCACATGCCACCAACTCCACATTCACAGGCAACTTCAGCGCCACAGCCATTTACAGATAGCCCTCAATGCGAAGGCTCTAGACGCAAATTTGGTGTGAGAAGTAATTCAATCAAGGAAACACTGCATGTTGGTGAAGGGCATATTGAAGAAGGATCAGCCGAGTGGTTCTTGTGGGAGAACAATTCCATTTGGCTCACTAACTTCACACACCATGAGGCTTCCAAGCAGCTCTCAAGGAAACTCAGTTTTCACACTCTATGCTTAGTGCCCGTTGTGTACAAATGACTGAAATGATGCTTGGTGAGCATCCCACACAAACGAATGCTCCACATGTGGGTTTCACATGCCACCAACTCCACATTCACAGGCAACTTCAGCGCCACAGCCGTTTTCAGATAGCCCTCAATGCAAAGGCTCTAGACGCAAATATTGGTGTGAGAGCTAATTCAATCAAGGAAACACTGCATGTTGGTGAAGGGCATATTGAAAAAGGATCAGCCGAGTGGTTCTTGTGGGAGAACAACTCCATTTGGCTCACTAACTTCACACACCATCAGGCTTCCAAGCAGCTCTCAAGGAAACTCAGTTTTCACACTCTATGCTTAGTGCCCTTTGAGTGCATTATCTAGGAATGAACCTGGTAGAGCATGCCACACAAACGAATGCTCCACATGCGGGTTTTCACATGCCACCAACTCCACATTAACAGGCAACTTCGGCGTCACAGCCGTTTTCAGATAGCCCTCAATGCAAAGGCTCTAGACGCAAATATTGGTGTGAGAGCTAATTCAATCAAGGAAACACTGCATGTTGGTGAAGGGCATATTGAAGAAGGATCAGCCGAGTAGTTCTTGTGGGAGAACAACTCCATTTGGCTAACTAACTTCACACACCATCAGGCTTCCAAGCAGCTCTCAAGGAAACTCAGTTTTCACACTCTATGCTTAGTGCCCTTTGAGTGCATTATCTAGGAATGAACCTGGTAGAGCATCCCACACAAACGAATGCTCCACATGCGGGTTTCACATACCAAAAACTCTACATTCACAGGCAACTTCAGCGCCACAGCCGTTTTCAGATAGCCCTCAATGCAAAGGCTCTAGACGCAAATATTGGTGTGAGAGCTAATTCAATCAAGGAAACACTGCATGTTGTTGAAGGGCATATTGAAGAAGGATCAGCCGAGTGGTTCTTGTGGGAGAACAACTCCATTTGGCTCACTAACTTCACACACCATCAGGCTTCCAAGCAGCTCTCAAGGAAACTCAGTTTTCACACTCTATGCTTAGTGCCCTTTGAGTGCATAATCTAGGAATGAACCTGGTAGAGCATGCCACACAAACGAATGCTCCACATGCGGGTTTCACATGCCACCAACTCCACATTCACAGGCAACTTCAGCGCCACAGCCGTTTTCAGATAGCCCTCAATGCAAAGGCTCTAGACGCAAATATTGGTGTGAGAGCTAATTCAATCAAGGAAACACTGCATGTTGGTGAAGGGCATATTGAAGAAGGATCAGCCGAGTGGTTCTTGTGGGAGAACAACTCCATTTGGCTCACTAACTTCAAACACCATCAGGCTTCCAAGCAGCTCTCAAGGAAACTCAGTTTTCACACTCTATGCTTAGTGCCCTTTGAGTGCATTATCTAGGAATGAACCTGGTAGAGCATGCCACACAAACGAATGCTCCACATGCGGGTTTCACATGCCACCAACTCCACATTGACAGGCAACTTCAGCGCCACAGCCGTTTTCAGATAGCCCTCAATGCAAAGGCTCTAGACGCAAATATTGGTGTGAGAGCTAATTCAATCAAGGAAACACTGCATGTTGGTGAAGGGCATATTGAAGAAGGATCAGCCGAGTGGTTCTTGTTTGAGAACAACTCCATTTGGCTCACTAACTTCACACACCATCAGGCTTCCAAGCAGCTCTCAAGGAAACTCAGTTTTCACACTCTATGCTTAGTGCCCTTTGAGTGCATTATCTAGGAATGAACCTGGTAGAGCATCCCACACAAACGAATGCTCCACATGTGGGTTTCACATGCCACCAACTCCACATTCACAGGCAACTTCAGCGCCCCAGCCGTTTTCAGATAGCCCTCAATGCAAAGGCTCTAGACGCAAATATTGGTGTGAGAGCTAATTCAATCAAGGAAACACTGCATGTTGGTGAAGGGCATATTGAAGAAGGATCAGCCGAGTGGTTCTTGTGGGAGAACAACTCCATTTGGCTCACTAACTTCACACACCATCAGGCTTCCAAGCAGCTCTCAAGGAAACTCAGTTTTCACACTCTATGCTTAGTGCCCTTTGAGTGTCTAGGACTGAAATGAACCTGGTAGAGCATCCCACACAAACGAATGCTCCACATGTGGGTTTCACATGCCACCAACTCCACATTCACAGGCAACTTCAGCGCCACAGCTGTTTTCAGATAGCCCTCAATGCAAAGGCTCTAGACGCAAATATTGGTGTGGGGGATAATTCAATCAAGGAAACACTGCATGTTGGTGAAGGGCATATTGAAGAAGGATCAGCCGAGTGGTTCTTGTGGGAGAACAACTCCATTTGGCTCACTAACTTCACACACCATCAGGCTTCCAAGCAGCTCACAAGGAAACTCAGTTTTCACACTCTATGCTTAGTGCCCGTTGTGTACAAAGGACTGAAATGATGCTTGGTGAGCATCCCACACAAACGAATGCTCCACATGCGGGTTTCACATGCCACCAACTCCACATTCACAGGCAACTTCAGTGCCCCAGCCGTTTTCAGATAGCCCTCAATGCAAAGGCTCTAGACGCAAATATTGGTGTGAGAGCTAATTCAATCAAGGAAACACTGCATGTTGGTGAAGGGCATATTGAAAAAGGATCAGCCGAGTGGTTCTTGTGGGAGAACAACTCCATTTGGCTCACTAACTTCACACACCATCAGGCTTCCAAGCAGCTCTCAAGGAAACTCAGTTTTCACACTCTATGCTTAGTGCCCTTTGAGTGTCTAGGACTGAAATGAACCTGGTAGAGCATCCCACACAAACGAATGCTCCACATGTGGGTTTCACATGCCACCAACTCCACATTCACAGGCAACTTCAGCGCCACAGCCGTTTTCAGATAGCCAGCAATGCAAAGGCTGTAGACACAAATATTGGTGTGAGAGCTAATTCAATCAAGGAAACACTGCATGTTGGTGAAGGGCATATTGAAGAAGGATCAGCCGAGTGGTTCTTGTGGGAGAACAACTCCACTTGGCTCACTAACTTCACACACCATCAGGCTTCCAAGCAGCTCTCAAGGAAACTCAGTTTTCACACTCTATGCTTAGTGCCCTTTGAGTGCATTATCTAGGAATGAACCTGGTAGAGCATCCCACACAAACGAATGCTCCACATGCGGGTTTTCACATGCCACCAACTCCACATTAACAGGCAACTTCGGCGCCACAGCCGTTTTCAGATAGCCAGCAATGCAAAGTCTGTAGACACAAATATTGGTGTGAGAGCTAATTCAATCAAGGAAACACTGCATGTTGGTGAAGGGCATATTGAAGAAGGATCAGCCAAGTGGTTCTTGTGGGAGAACAACTCCATTTGGCTCACTAACTTCACACACCATCAGGCTTCCAAGCAGCTCTCAAGGAAACTCAGTTTTCACACTCTATGCTTAGTGCCCTTTGAGTACCTACGACTGAAATGAAGCTTGGTGAGCATCCCACACAAACGAATGCTCCACATGCGGGTTTCTCATGCCACCAACTCCACATTCACAGGCAACTTCAGCGCCACAGCCGTTTTCAGATAGCCCTCAATGCAAAGGCTCTAGACGCAAATATTGGTGTGAGAGCTAATTCAATCAAGGAAACACTGCATGTTGGTGAAGGGCATATTGAAGAAGGATCGGCCGAGTGGTTCTTGTGGGAGAACAACTCCATTTGGCTCACTAACTTCACACACCATCAGGCTTCCAAGCAGCTCTCAAGGAAACTCAGTTTTCACACTCTATGCTTAGTGCCCTTTGAGTGCATTATCTAGGAATGAACCTGGTAGAGCATCCCACACAAACGAATGCTCCACATGCGGGTTTCACATGCCACCAACTCCACATTCACAGGCAACTTCATCGCCACAGCCGTTTTCAGATAGCCCTCAATGCAAAGGCTCTAGACGCAAATATTGGTGTGAGAGCTAATTCAATCAAGGAAACACTGCTTGTTGGTGAAGGGCATATTGAAGAAGGATCAGCCGAGTGGTTCTTGTGGGAGAACAACTCCATTTGGCTCACTAACTTCACACACCATCAGGCTTCCAAGCAGCTCTCAAGGAAACTCAGTTTTCACACTCTATGCTTAGTGCCCTTTGAGAGCCTAGGACTGAAATGAAGCTTGGTGAGCATCCTACACAAACGAATGCTCCACATGCGGGTTTCACATGCCACCAACTCCACATTGACAGGCAACTTCAGCGCCACAGCCGTTTTCAGATAGCCCTCAATGCAAAGGCTCTAGACGCAAATATTGGTGTGAGAGCTAATTCAATCAAGGAAACACTGCATGTTGGTGAAGGGCATATTGAAGAAGGATCAGCCGAGTGGTTCTTGTGGGAGAACAACTCCATTTGGCTCACTAACTTCACACACCATCAGGCTTCCAAGCAGCTCTCAAGGAAACTCAGTTTTCACACTCTATGCTTAGTGCCCTTTGAGTGCATTATCTAGGAATGAACCTGGTAGAGCATCCCACACAAACGAATGCTCCACATGCGGGTTTCACATGCCACCAACTCCACATTGACAGGCAACTTCAGCGCCACAGCCGTTTTCAGATAGCCCTCAATGCAAAGGCTCTAGACGCAAATATTGGTGTGAGAGCTAATTCAATCAAGGAAACACTGCATGTTGTTGAAGGGCATATTGAAGAAGGATCAGCCGAGTGGTTCTTGTGGGAGAACAACTCCATTTGGCTCACTAACTTCACACACCATCAGGCTTCCAAGCAGCTCTCAAGGAAACTCAGTTTTCACACTCTATGCTTAGTGCCCTTTGAGTGCATAATCTAGGAATGAACCTGGTAGAGCATGCCACACAAACGAATGCTCCACATGCGGTTTTCACATGCCACCAACTCCACATTCACAGGCAACTTCAGCGCCACAGCCGTTTTCAGATAGCCCTCAATGCAAAGGCTCTAGACGCAAATATTGGTGTGAGAGCTAATTCAATCAAGGAAACACTGCATGTTGGTGAAGGGCATATTGAAGAAGGATCAGCCGAGTGGTTCTTGTGGGAGAACAACTCCATTTGGCTCACTAACTTCACACACCATCAGGCTTCCAAGCAGCTCTCAAGGAAACTCAGTTTTCACACTCTATGCTTAGTGCCCTTTGAGTGCATTATCTAGGAATGAACCTGGTAGAGCATGCCACACAAACGAATGCTCCACATGCGGGTTTCACATGCCACCAACTCCACATTGACAGGCAACTTCAGCGCCACAGCCGTTTTCAGATAGCCCTCAATGCAAAGGCTCTAGACGCAAATATTGGTGTGAGAGCTAATTCAATCAAGGAAACACTGCATGTTGGTGAAGGGCATATTGAAGAAGGATCAGCCGAGTGGTTCTTGTGGGAGAACAACTCCATTTGGCTCACTAACTTCACACACCATCAGGCTTCCAAGCAGCTCTCAAGGAAACTCAGTTTTCACACTCTATGCTTAGTGCCCTTTGAGTGCATTATCTAGGAATGAACCTGGTAGAGCATCCCACACAAACGAATGCTCCACATGCGGGTTTCACATGCCACCAACTCCACATTCACAGGCAACTTCAGCGCCACAGCCATTTACAGATAGCCCTCAATGCGAAGGCTCTAGACGCAAATTTGGTGTGAGAGCTAATTCAATCAAGGAAACACTGCATGTTGGTGAAGGGCATATTGAAGAAGGATCAGCCGAGTGGTTCTTGTGGGAGAACAATTCCATTTGGCTCACTAACTTCACACACCATGAGGCTTCCAAGCAGCTCTCAAGGAAACTCAGTTTTCACACTCTATGCTTAGTGCCCGTTGTGTACAAAGGACTGAAATGATGCTTGGTGAGCATCCCACACAAACGAATGCTCCACATGTGGGTTTCACATGCCACCAACTCCACATTCACAGGCAACTTCAGCGCCACAGCCGTTTTCAGATAGCCCTCAATGCAAAGGCTCTAGACGCAAATATTGGTGTGAGAGCTAATTCAATCAAGGAAACACTGCATGTTGGTGAAGGGCATATTGAAAAAGGATCAGCCGAGTGGTTCTTGTGGGAGAACAACTCCATTTGGCTCACTAACTTCACACACCATCAGGCTTCCAAGCAGCTCTCAAGGAAACTCAGTTTTCACACTCTATGCTTAGTGCCCTTTGAGTGTCTAGGACTGAAATGAACCTGGTAGAGCATCCCACACAAACGAATGCTCCACATGTGGGTTTCACATGCCACCAACTCCACATTCACAGGCAACTTCAGCGCCACAGCCGTTTTCAGATAGCCCTCAATGCAAAGGCTCTAGACACAAATATTGGTGTCAGAGCTAATTCAATCAAGGAAACACTGCATGTTGGTGAAGGGCATATTGAAGAAGGATCAGCCGAGTGGTTCTTGTGGGAGAACAACTCCACTTGGCTCACTAACTTCACACACCATCAGGCTTCCAAGCAGCTCTCAAGGAAACTCAGTTTTCACACTCTATGCTTAGTGCCCTTTGAGTGCATTATCTAGGACTGAACCTGGTAGAGCATCCCACACAAACGAATGCTCCACATGCGGGTTTTCACATGCCACCAACTCCACATTAACAGGCAACTTCAGCGCCACAGCCGTTTTCAGATAGCCCTCAATGCAAAGGCTCTAGACACAAATATTGGTGTGAGAGCTAATTCAATCAAGGAAACACTGCATGTTGGTGAAGGGCATATTGAAGAAGGATCAGCCGAGTGATTCTTGTGGGAGAACAACTCCATTTGGCTCACTAACTTCACACACCATCAGGCTTCCAAGCAGCTCTCAAGGAAACTCAGTTTTCACACTCTATGCTTAGTGCCCTTTGAGTACCTAGGACTGAAATGAAGCTTGGTGAGCATCCCACACAAACGAATGCTCCACATGCGGGTTTCTCATGCCACCAACTCCACATTCACAGGCAACTTCAGCGCCACAGCCGTTTTCAGATAGCCCTCAATGCAAAGGCTCTAGACGCAAATATTGGTGTGAGAGCTAATTCAATCAAGGAAACACTGCATGTTGGTGAAGGGCATATTGAAGAAGGATCAGCCGAGTGGTTCTTGTGGGAGAACAACTCCATTTGGCTCACTAACTTCACACACCATCAGGCTTCCAAGCAGCTCTCAAGGAAACTCAGTTTTCACACTCTATGCTTAGTGCACTTTGAGTGCATAATCTAGGAATGAACCTGGTAGAGCATGCCACACAAACGAATGCTCCACATGCGGGTTTCACATGCCACCAACTCCACATTCACAGGCAACTTCAGCGCCACAGCCGTTTTCAGATAGCCCTCAATGCAAAGGCTCTAGACGCAAATATTGGTGTGAGAGCTAATTCAATGAAGGAAACACTGCATGTTGGTGAAGGGCATATTGAAGAAGGATCAGCCGAGTGGTTCTTGTGGGAGAACAACTCCATTTGGCTCACTAACTTCACACACCATCAGGCTTCCAAGCAGCTCTCAAGGAAACTCAGTTTTCACACTCTATGCTTAGTGCCCTTTGAGTGCATTATCTAGGAATGAACCTGGTAGAGCATGCCACACAAACGAATGCTCCACATGCGGGTTTCACATGCCACCAACTCCACATTCACAGGCAACTTCAGCGCCACAGCCGTTTTCAGATAGCCCTCAATGCAAAGGCTCTAGACGCAAATATTGGTGTGAGAGCTAATTCAATCAAGGAAACACTGCATGTTGGTGAAGGGCATATTGAAGAAGGATCAGCTGAGTGGTTCTTGTGGGAGAACAACTCCATTTGGCTCACTAACTTCACACACCATCAGGCTTCCAAGCAGCTCTCAAGGAAACTCAGTTTTCACACTCTATGCTTAGTGCCCTTTGAGTGCATTATCTAGGAATGAACCTGGTAGAGCATGCCACACAAACGAATGCTCCACATGCGGGTTTCACATGCCACCAACTCCACATTCACAGGCAACTTCAGCGCCACAGCCGTTTTCAGATAGCCCTCAATGCAAAGGCTCTAGACGCAAATATTGGTGTGAGAGCTAATTCAATCAAGGAAACACTGCATGTTGGTGAAGGGCATATTGAAGAAGGATCAGCTGAGTGGTTCTTGTGGGAGAACAACTCCATTTGGCTCACTAACTTCACACACCATCAGGCTTCCAAGCAGCTCTCAAGGAAACTCAGTTTTCACACTCTATGCTTAGTGCCCTTTGAGTGCATTATCTAGGAATGAACCTGGTAGAACATCCCACACAAACGAATGCTCCACATGCGGGTTTCACATGCCACCAACTCCACATTCACAGGCAACTTCAGCGCCACAGCCGTTTTCAGATAGCCCTCAATGCAAAGGCTCTAGGCGCAAATATTGGTGTGAGAGCTAATTCAATCAAGGAAACACTGCATGTTGGTGAAGGGCATATTGAAGAAGGATCAGCCGAGTGGTTCTTGTGGGAGAACAACTCCATTTGGCTCACTAACTTCACACACCATCAGGCTTCCAAGCAGCTCTCAAGGAAACTCAGTTTTCACACTCTATGCTTAGTGCCCTTTGAGTGCATTATCTAGGAATGAACCTGGTAGAGCATCCCACACAAACGAATGCTCCACATGCGGGTTTCACATGCCACAAACTCCACATTCACAGGCAACTTCAGCGCCACAGCCGTTTACAGATAGCCCTCAATGCAAAGGCTCTAGACGCAAATATTGGTGTGAAAGCTAATTCAATCAAGGAAACACTGCATGTTGGTGAAGGGCATATTGAAGAAGGATCAGCCGAGTGGTTCTTGTGGGAGAACAATTCCATTTGGCTCACTAACTTCACACACCATGAGGCTTCCAAGCAGCTCTCAAGGAAACTCAGTTTTCACACTCTATGCTTAGTGCCCTTTGAGTGCATTATCTAGGAATGAACCAGGTAGAGCATCCCACACAAACGAATGCTCCACATGCGGGTTTCACATGCCACCAACTCCACATTCACAGGCAACTTCAGCGGGACAGCCGTTTTCAGATAGCCCTCAATGCAAAGGCTCTAGACGCAAATATTGGTGTCAGAGCTAATTCAATCAAGGAAACACTGCATGTTGGTGAAGGGCATATTGAAGAAGGATCAGCCGAGTGGTTCCTGTGGGAGAACAACTCCATTTGGCTCACTAACTTCACACACCATCAGGCTTCCAAGCAGCTCTCAAGGAAACTCAGTTTTCACACTCTAGGCTTAGTGCCCTTTGAGTGCATTATCTAGGAATGAACCTGGTAGAACATCCCACACAAACGAATGCTCCACATGCGGGTTTCACATGCCACCAACTCCACATTCTCAGGCAACTTCAGCGCCACAGCCGTTTTCAGATAGCCCTCAATGCAAAGGCTCTAGACGCAAATATTGGTGTGAGAGCTAATTCAATCAAGGAAACACTGCATGTTGGTGAAGGGCATATTGAAGAAGGATCAGCCGAGTGGTTCTTGTGGGAGAACAACTCCATTTGGCTCACTAACTTCACACACCATCAGGCTTCCAAGCAGCTCTCAAGGAAACTCAGTTTTCACACTCTATGCTTAGTGCCCTTTGAGTGCATTATCTAGGAATGAACCTGGTAGAGCATCCCACACAAACGAATGCTCCACATGCGGGTTTTCACATGCCACCAACTCCACATTCACAGGCAACTTCAGCGCCACAGCCGTTTTCAGATAGCCCTCAATGCAAAGGCTCTAGACGCAAATATTGGTGTGAGAGCTAATTCAATCAAGGAAACACTGCATGTTGGTGAAGGGCATATTGAAGAAGGATCAGCCGAGTGGTTCTTGTGGGAGAACAACTCCATTTGGCTCACTAACTTCACACACCATCAGGCTTCCAAGCAGCTCTCAAGGAAACTCAGTTTTCACACTCTATGCTTAGTGCCCTTTGAGTGCATTATCTAGGAATGAACCTGGTAGAACATCCCACACAAACGAATGCTCCACATGCGGGTTTCACATGCCACCAACTCCACATTCACAGGCAACTTCAGCGCCACAGCCGTTTTCAGATAGCCCTCAATGCAAAGGCTCTAGACGCAAATATTGGTGTGAGAGCTAATTCAATCAAGGAAACACTGCATGTTGGTGAAGGGCATATTGAAGAAGGATCAGCCGAGTGGTTCTTGTGGGAGAACAACTCCATTTGGCTCACTAACTTCACACACCATCAGGCTTCCAAGCAGTTCTCAAGGAAACTCAGTTTTCACACTCTATGCTTAGTGCCCTTTGAGTGCATTATCTAGGAATGAACCTGGTAGAGCATGCCACACAAACGAATGCTCCACATGCGGGTTTCACATGCCACCAACACCACATTCACAGGCAACTTCAGCGCCACAGCCGTTTTCAGATAGCCCTCAATGCGAAGGCTCTAGACGCAAATATTGGTGTGAGAGCTAATTCAATCAAGGAAACACTGCATGTTGGTGAAGGGCATATTGAAGAAGGATCAGCCAAGTGGTTCTTGTGGGAGAACAACTCCATTTGGCTCACTAACTTCACACACCATCAGGCTTCCAAGCAGCTCTCAAGGAAACTCAGTTTTCACACTCTATGCTTAGTGCCCTTTGAGTGCATTATCTAGGAATGAACCTGGTAGAGCATCCCACACAAACGAATGCTCCACATGCGGGTTTCACATGCCACCAACTCCACATTCACAGGCAACTTCAGCGCCACAGCCGTTTTCAGATAGCCCTCAATGCAAAGGCTCTAGACGCAAATATTGGTGTGAGAGCTAATTCAATCAAGGAAACACTGCATGTTGGTGAAGGGCATATTGAAGAAGGATCAGCCGAGTGGTTCTTGTGGGAGAACAACTCCATTTGGCTCACTAACTTCACACACCATCAGGCTTCCAAGCAGCTCTCAAGGAAACTCAGTTTTCACACTCTATGCTTAGTGCCCTTTGAGTGCATTATCTAGGAATGAACCTGGTAGAGCATGCCACACAAACGAATGCTCCACATGCGGTTTTCACATGCCACCAACTCCACATTCACAGGCAACTTCAGCGCCACAGCCGTTTTCAGATAGCCCTCAATGCAAAGGCTCTAGACGCAAATATTGGTGTGAGAGCTAATTCAATCAAGGAAACACTGCATGTTGGTGAAGGGCATATTGAAGAAGGATCAGCCGAGTGGTTCTTGTGGGAGAACAACTCCATTTGGCTCACTAACTTCACACACCATCAGGCTTCCAAGCAGCTCTCAAGGAAACTCAGTTTTCACACTCTATGCTTAGTGCCCTTTGAGTGCATTATCTAGGAATGAACCTGGTAGAACATCCCACACAAACGAATGCTCCACATGCGGGTTTCACATGCCACCAACTCCACATTCACAGGCAACTTCAGCGCCACAGCCGTTTTCAGATAGCCCTCAATACAAAGGCTCTAGACGCAAATATTGGTGTGAGAGCTAATTCAATCAAGGAAACACTGCATGTTGGTGAAGGGCATATTGAAGAAGGATCAGCCGAGTGGTTCTTGTGGGAGAACAACTGCATTTGGCTCACTAACTTCACACACCATCAGGCTTCCAAGCAGCTCTCAAGGAAACTCAGTTTTCACACTCTATGCTTAGTGCCCTTTGAGTGCATTATCTAGGAATGAACCTGGTAGAGCATCCCACACAAACGAATGCTCCACATGCGGGTTTCACATGCCACCAACTCCACATTAACAGGCAACTTCATCGCCACAGCCGTTTTCAGATAGCCCTCAATGCAAAGGCTCTAGACGCAAATATTGGTATGAGAGCTAATTCAATCAAGGAAACACTGCTTGTTGGTGAAGGGCATATTGAAGAAGGATCAGCCGAGTGGTTCTTGTGGGAGAACAACTCCATTTGGCTCACTAACTTCACACACCATCAGGCTTCCAAGCAGCTATCAAGGAAACTCAGTTTTCACACTCTATGCTTAGTGCCCTTTGAGAGCCTAGGACTGAAATGAAGCTTGGTGAGCATCCCACACAAACGAATGCTCCACATGCGGGTTTCACATGCCACCAACTCCACATTCACAGGCAACTTCAGCGCCACAGCCGTTTTCAGATAGCCCTCAATGCAAAGGCTCTAGACGCAAATATTGGTGTGAGAGCTAATTCAATCAAGGAAACACTGCATGTTGGTGAAGGGCATATTGAAGAAGGATCAGCCGAGTGGTTCTTGTGGGAGAACAACTCCATTTGGCTCACTAACATCACACACCATCAGGCTTCCAAGCAGCTCTCAAGGAAACTCAGTTTTCACACTCTATGCTTAGTGCCCTTTGAGTGCATTATCTAGGAATGAACCTCGTAGAGCATCCCACACAAACAAATGCTCCACATGCGGGTTTCACATGCCACCAACTCCACATTCACAGGCAACTTCAGCGCCACAGCTGTTTTCAGATAGCCCTCAATGCAAAGGCTCTAGACGCAAATATTGGTGTGAGAGCTAATTCAATCAAGGAAACACTGCATGTTGGTGAAGGGCATATTGAAGAAGGATCAGCCGAGTGGTTCTTGTGGGAGAACAACTCCATTTGGCTCACTAACTTCACACACCATCAGGCTTCCAAGCAGCTCTCAAGGAAACTCAGTTTTCACACTCTATGCTTAGTGCCCTTTGAGTGCATTATCTAGGAATGAACCTGGTAGAGCATCCCACACAAACGAATGCTCCACATGCGGGTTTCACATGCCACCAACTCCACATTGACAGGCAACTTCAGCGCCACAGCCGTTTACACATAGCCCTCAATGCAAAGGCTCTAGACGCAAATATTGGTGTGAGAGCTAATTCAATCAAGGAAACACTGCATGTTGGTGAAGGGCATATTGAACAAGGATCAGCCAAGTGGTTCTTGTGGGAGAACAACTCCATTTGGCTCACTAACTTCACACACCATCAGGCTTCCAAGCAGCTCTCAAGGAAACTCAGTTTTCACACTCTATGCTTAGTGCCCTTTGAGTGCATTATCTAGGAATGAACCTGGTAGAGCATGCCACACAAACGAATGCTCCACATTTGGTTTTCACATGCCACCAACTCCACATTGACAGGCAACTTCAACGCCACAGCCGTTTTCAGATAGCCCTCAATGCAAAGGCTCTAGACGCAAATATTGGTGTGAGAGCTAATTCAATCAAGGAAACACTGCATGTTGGTGAAGGGCATATTGAAGAAGGATCAGCCGAGTGGTTCTTGTGGGAGAACAACTCCATTTGGATCACTAACTTCACACACCATCAGGCTTCCAAGCAGCTCTCAAGGAAACTCAGTTTTCACACTCTATGCTTAGTGCCCTTTGAGTGCCTAGGACTGAAATGAACCTGGTAGAGCATCCCACACAAACAAATGCTCCACATGCGGGTTTCACATGCCACCAACTCCACATTCACAGGCAACTTCAGCGCCACAGCCGTTTTCAGATAGCCCTCAATGCAAAGGCTCTAGACGCAAATATTGGTGTGAGAGCTAATTCAATCAAGGAAACACTGCATGTTGGTGAAGGGCATATTGAAGAAGGATCAGCCGAGTGGTTCTTGTGGGAGAACAACTCCATTTGGCTCACTAACTTCACACACCATCAGGCTTCCAAGCAGCTCTCAAGGAAACTCAGTTTTCACACTCTATGCTTAGTGCCCTTTGAGTGCATTATCTTGGAATGAACCTGGTAGAACATCCCACACAAACGAATGCTCCACATGCGGGTTTCACATGCCACCAACTCCACATTCACAGGCAACTTCAGCGCCACAGCCGTTTTCAGATAGCCCTCAATGCAAAGGCTCTAGACGCAAATATTGGTGTGAGAGCTAATTCAATCAAGGAAACACTGCATGTTGGTGAAGGGCATATTGAAGAAGGATCAGCCGAGTGGTTCTTGTGGGAGAACAACTCCATTTGGCTCACTAACTTCACACACCATCAGGCTTCCAAGCAGCTCTCAAGAAAACTCAGTTTTCACACTCTATGCTTAGTGCCCTTTGAGTGCATTATCTAGGAATGAACCTGGTAGAGCATGCCACACAAACGAATGCTCCACATGCGGTTTTCACATGCCACCAACTCCACATTCACAGGCAACTTCAGTGCCACAGCCGTTTTCAGATAGCCCTCAATGCAAAGGCTCTAGACGCAAATATTGGTGTGAGAGCTAATTCAATCAAGGAAACACTGCATGTTGGTGAAGGGCATATTGAAGAAGGATCAGCCGAGTGGTTCTTGTGGGAGAATAACTGCATTTGGCTCACTAACTTCACACACCATCAGGCTTCCAAGCAGCTCTCAAGGAAACTCAGTTTTCACACTCTATGATTAGTGCCCTTTGAGTGCATTATCTAGGAATGAACCTGGTAGAGCATCCCACACAAACGAATGCTCCACATGCGGGTTTCACATGCCACCAACTCCACATTCACAGGCAACTTCAGCGCCACAGCCGTTTTCAGATAGCCCTCAATGCAAAGGCTCTGGACGCAAATATTGGTGTGTGGGACAATTCAATCAAGGAAACACTGCATGTTGGTGAAGGGCATATTGAAGAAGCATCAGCCGAGTGGTTCTTGTGGGAGAACAACTCCATTTGGCTCACTAACTTCACACACCATCAGTCTTCCAAGCAGCTCTCAAGGAAACTCAGTTTTCACACTCTATGCTTAGTGCCCTTTGAGTGCATTATCTAGGAATGAACCTGGTAGAGCATCCCACACAAACGAATGCTCCACATGCGGGTTTCACATGCCACCAACTCCACATTCACAGGCAACTTCAGTGCCACAGCCGTTTACAGATAGCCCTCAAAGCAAAGGCTCTAGACGCAAATATTGGTGTGAGAGCTAATTCAATCAAGGAAACACTGCATGTTGGTGAAGGGCATATTGAAGAAGGATCAGCCGAGTGGTTCTTGTGGGAGAACAACTCCATTTGGCTCACTAACTTCACACACCATCAGGCTTCCAAGCAGCTCTCAAGGAAACTCAGTTTTCACACTCTATGCTTAGTGCCCTTTGAGTGCATTATCTAGGAATGAACCTGGTAGAGCATTCCACACAAACGAATGCTCCACATGTGGGTTTCACATGCCACCAACTCCACATTCACAGGCAACTTCAGCGCCACAGCCGTTTTCAGATAGCCCTCAATGCAAAGGCTCTAGACGCAAATATTGGTGTGAGAGCTAATTCAATCAAGGAAACACTGCATGTTGGTGAAGGGCATATTGAAGAAGGATCAGCCGAGTGGTTCTTGTGGGAGAACAACTCCATTTGGCTCACTAACTTCACACACCATCAGGCTCCCAAGCAGCTCTCAAGGAAACTCAGTTTTCACACTCTATGCTTAGTGCCCTTTGAGTGCATTATCTAGGAATGAACCTGGTAGAGCATCCCACACAAACGAATGCTCCACATGCGGGTTTCACATGCCACCAACTCCACATTCACAGGCAACTTCAGCGCCACAGCCGTTTTCAGATAGCCCTCAATGCAAAGGCTCTAGACGCAAATATTGGTGTGAGAGCTAATTCAATCAAGGAAACACTGCATGTTGGTGAAGGGCATATTGAAGAAGGATCAGCCAAGTGGTTCTTGTGGGAGAACAACTCCATTTGGCTCACTAACTTCACACACCATCAGGTTTCCAAGCAGCTCTCAAGGAAACTCAGTTTTCACACTCTATGCTTAGTGCCCTTTGAGTGCATTATCTAGGAATGAACCTGGTAGAGCATCCCACACAAACGAATGCTCCACATGCGGGTTTCACATGCCACCAACTCCACATTCACAGGCAACTTCAGCGCCACAGCCGTTTTCAGATAGCCCTCAAAGCAAAGGCTCTAGACGCAAATATTGGTGTGAGAGCTAATTCAATCAAGGAAACACTGCATGTTGTTGAAGGGCATATTGAAGAAGGATCAGCCGAGTGGTTCTTGTGGGAGAACAACTCCATTTGGCTCACTAACTTCACACACCATCAGGCTTCCAAGCAGCTCTCAAGGAAACTCAGTTTTCACACTCTATGCTTAGTGCCCTTTGAGTGCATTATCTAGGAATGAACCTGGTAGAACATCCCACACAAACGAATGCTCCACATGCGGGTTTCACATGCCACCAACTCCACATTGACAGGCAACTTCAGCGCCACAGCCGTTTACAGATAGCCCTCAATGCGAAGGCTCTAGACGCAAATATTGGTGTGAGAGCTAATTCAATCAAGGAAACACTGCATGTTACTGAAGGGCATATTGAAGAAGCATCAGCCAAGTGGTTCTTGTGGGAGAACAACTCCATTTGGCTCACTAACTTCACACACCATCAGGCTTCCAAGCAGCTCTCAAGGAAACTCAGTTTTCACACTCTATGCTTAGTGCCCTTTGAGTGCATTATCTAGGAATGAACCTGGTAGAGCATCCCACACAAACGAATGCTCCACATGCGGGTTTCACATGCCACCAACTCCACATTCACAGGCAACTTCAGCGCCACAGCCGTTTACAGATAGCCCTCAATGCGAAGGCTCTAGACGCAAATATTGTTGTGAGAGCTAATTCAATCAAGGAAACACTGCATGTTGGTGAAGGGCATATTGAAGAAGGATCAGCCGAGTGGTTCTTGTGGGAGAACAACTCCATTTGGCTCACTAACTTCACACACCATCAGGCTTCCAAGCAGCTCTCAAGGAAACTCAGTTTTCACACTCTATGCTTAGTGCCCTTTGAGTGCATTATCTAGGAATGAACCTGGTAGAGCATGCCACACAAACGAATGCTCCACATGCGGGTTTCACATGCCACCAACTCCACATTGACAGGCAACTTCAGCGCCACAGCCGTTTTCAGATAGCCCTCAATGCAAAGGCTCTAGACGCAAATATTGGTGTGAGAGCTAATTCAATCAAGGAAACACTGCATGTTGGTGACGGGCATATTGAAGAAGGATCAGCCGAGTGGTTCTTGTGGGAGAACAACTCCATTTGGCTCACTAACTTCACACACCATCAGGCTTCCAAGCAGCTCTCAAGGAAACTCAGTTTTCACACTCTATGCTTAGTGCCCTTTGAGTGCCTAGGACTGAAATGAACCTGGTAGAGCATCCCACACAAACGAATGCTCCACATGCGGGTTTCACATGCCACCAACTCCACATTCACAGGCAACTTCAGTGCCACAGCCGTTTACAGATAGCCCTCAAAGCAAAAGCTCTAGACGCAAATATTGGTGTGAGAGCTAATTCAATCAAGGAAACACTGCATGTTGGTGAAGGGCATATTGAAGAAGGATCAGCCGAGTGGTTCTTGTGGGAGAACAACTCCATTTGGCTCACTAACTTCACACACCATCAGGCTTCCAAGCAGCTCTCAAGGAATCTCAGTTTTCACACTCTATGCTTAGTGCCCTTTGAGTGCATTATCTAGGAATGAACCTGGTAGAACATCCCACACAAACGAATGCTCCACATGCGGGTTTCACATGCCACCAACTCCACATTCACAGGCAACTTCAGCGCCACAGCTGTTTTCAGATAGCCCTCAATGCGAAGGCTCTAGACGCAAATATTGGTGTGAGAGCTAATTCAATCAAGGAAACACTGCATGTTGGTGAAGGGCATATTGAGGAAGGATCAGCCAAGTGGTTCTTGTGGGAGAACAACTCCATTTGGCTCACTAACTTCACACACCATCAGGCTTCCAAGCAGCTCTCAAGGAAACTCAGTTTTCACACTCTATGCTTAGTGCCCTTTGAGTGCATTATCTAGGAATGAACCTGGTAGAGCATCCCACACAAACGAATGCTCCACATGCGGGTTTCACATGCCACCAACTCCACATTCACAGGCAACTTCAGCGCCACAGCCGTTTACAGATAGCCCTCAATGCAAAGGCTCTAGACGCAAATATTGGTGTGAGAGCTAATTCAATGAAGTAAACACTGCATGTTGGTGAAGGGCATATTGAAGAAGGATCAGCCGAGTGGTTCTTGTGGGAGAACAACTCCACTTGGCTCACTAACTTCACACACCATCAGGCTTCCAAGCAGCTCTCAAGGAAACTCAGTTTTCACACTCTATGCTTAGTGCCCTTTGAGTGCATTATCTAGGAATGAACCTGGTAGAGCATGCCACACAAACGAATGCTCCACATGCGGTTTTCACATGCCACCAACTCCACATTGACAGGCAACTTCAGTGCCACAGCCGTTTTCAGATAGCCCTCAATGCAAAGGCTCTAGACGCAAATATTGGTGTGAGAGCTAATTCAATCAAGGAAACACTGCATGTTGGTGAAGGGCATATTGAAGAAGGATCAGCCGAGTGGTTCTTGTGGGAGAATAACTGCATTTGGCTCACTAACTTCACACACCATCAGGCTTCCAAGCAGCTCTCAAGGAAACTCAGTTTTCACACTCTATGCTTAGTGCCCTTTGAGTGCATTATCTAGGAATGAACCTGGTAGAACATCCCACACAAACGAATGCTCCACATGCGGGTTCACATGCCACCAACTCCACATTGACAGGCAACTTCAGCGCCACAGCCGTTTACAGATAGCCCTCAATGCGAAGGCTCTAGACGCAAATATTGGTGTGAGAGCTAATTCAATCAAGGAAACTGCATGTTACTGAAGGGCATATTGAAGAAGCATCAGCCAAGTGAATCTTGTGGGAGAACAACTCCATTTGGCTCACTAACTTCACACACCATCAGGCTTCCAAGCAGCTCTCAAGGAAACTCAGTTTTCACACTCTATGCTTAGTGCCCTTTGAATGCATTATCTAGGAATGAACCTGGTAGAGCATCCCACACAAACGAATGCTCCACATGCGGGTTTCACATGCCACCAACTCCACATTCACAGGCAACTTCAGCGCCACAGCCGTTTACAGATAGCCCTCAATGCGAAGGCTCAAGACGCAAATATTGGTGTGAGAGCTAATTCAATCAAGGAAACACTGCATGTTGGTGAAGGGCATATTGAGGAAGGATCAGCCAAGTGGTTCTTGTGGGAGAACAACTCCATTTGGCTCACTAACTTCACACACCATCAGGCTTCCAAGCAGCTCTCAAGGAAACTCAGTTTTCACACTCTATGCTTAGTGCCCTTTGAGTGCATTATCTAGGAATGAACCTGGTAGAGCATCCCACACAAACGAATGCTGCACATGCGGGTTTCACATGCCACCAACTCCACATTCACAGGCAACTTCAGCGCCACAGCCGTTTTCAGATAGCCCTCAATGCAAAGGCTCTAGACGCAAATATTGGTGTGAGAGCTAATTCAATCAAGGAATCGCTGCATGTTGGTGAAGGGCATATTGAAGAAGGATCAGCCGAGTGGTTCTTGTGGGAGAACAACTCCATTTGGCTCACTAACTTCACACACCATCAGGCTTCCAAGCAGCTCTCAAGGAAACTCAGTTTTCACACTCTATGCTTAGTGCCCTTTGAGTGCCTAGGACTGAAATGAACCTGGTAGAGCATCCCACACAAACAAATGCTCCACATGCGGGTTTCACATGCCACCAACTCCACATTCACAGGCAACTTCAGCCCCCAGCCGTTTTCAGATAGCCCTCAATGCAAAGGCTCTAGACGCAAATATTGGTGTGAGAGCTAATTCAATCAAGGAAACACTGCATGTTGGTGAAGGGCATATTGAAGTAGGATCAGCCGAGTGGTTCTTGTGGGAGAACAACTCCATTTGGCTCACTAACTTCACACACCATCAGGCTTCCAAGCAGCTCTCAAGGAAACTCAGTTTTCACACTCTATGCTTAGTGCCCTTTGAGTGCATTATCTAGGAATGAACCTGGTAGAGCATCCCACACAAACGAATGCTCCACATGCGGGTTTCACATGCCACCAACTCCACATTCACAGGCAACTTCAGCGCCACAGCTGTTTTCAGATAGCCCTCAATGCAAAGGCTCTAGACGCAAATATTGGTGTGAGAGCTAATTCAATCAAGGAAACACTGCATGTTGGTGAAGGGCATATTGAAGAAGGATCAGCTGAGTGGTTCATGTGGGAGAACAACTCCATTTGGCTCACTAACTTCACACACCATCAGGCTTCCAAGCAGCTCTCAAGGAAACTCAGTTTTCACACTCTATGCTTAGTGCCCTTTGAGCGCATTATCTAGGAATGAACCTGGTAGAGAATCCCACACAAACGAATGCTCCACATGCGGGTTTCACATGCCACCAACTCCACATTCACAGGCAACTTCAGCGCCACAGCCGTTTACAGATAGCCCTCAATGCGAAGGCTCAAGACGCAAATATTGGTGTGAGAGCTAATTCAATCAAGGAAACACTGCATGTTGGTGAAGGGCATATTGAGGAAGGATCAGCCAAGTGGTTCTTGTGGGAGAACAACTCCATTTGGCTCACTAACTTCACACACCATCAGGCTTCCAAGCAGCTCTCAAGGAAACTCAGTTTTCACACTCTATGCTTAGTGCCCTTTGAGTGCATTATCTAGGAATGAACCTGGTAGAGCATCCCACACAAACGAATGCTGCACATGCGGGTTTCACATGCCACCAACTCCACATTCACAGGCAACTTCAGCGCCACAGCTGTTTTCAGATAGCCCTCAATGCAAAGGCTCTAGACGCAAATATTGGTGTCGAGAGCTAATTCAATCAAGGCATCGCTGCATGTTGGTGAAGGGCATATTGAAGAAGGATCAGCCGAGTGGTTCTTGTTTGACAACAACTCCATTTGGCTCACTAACTTCACACACCATCAGGCTTCCAAGCAGCTCTCAAGGAAACTCAGTTTTCACACTCTATGCTTAGTGCCCTTTGAGTGCCTAGGACTGAAATGAACCTGGTAGAGCATCCCACACAAACAAATGCTCCACATGCGGGTTTCACATGCCACCAACTCCACATTCACAGGCAACTTCAGCCCCCAGCCGTTTTCAGATAGCCCTCAATGCAAAGGCTCTAGACGCAAATATTGGTGTGAGAGCTAATTCAATCAAGGAAACACTGCATGTTGGTGAAGGGCATATTGAAGAAGGATCAGCCGAGTGGTTCTTGTGGGGAGAACAACTCCATTTGGCTCACTAACTTCACACACCATCAGGCTTCCAAGCAGCTCTCAAGGAAACTCAGTTTTCACACTCTATGCTTAGTGCCCTTTGAGTGCCTAGGACTGAAATGAACCTGGTAGAGCATCCCACACAAACGAATGCTCCACATGCGGGTTTCACATGCCACCAACTCCACATTCACAGGCAACTTCAGCGCCACAACCGTTTTCAGATAGCCCTCAATGCAAAGGCTCTAGACGCAAATATTGGTGTGTGAGAGCTAATTCAATCAAGGAAACACTGCATGTTGGTGAAGGGCATATTGAAGAAGGATCAGCCGAGTGGTTCTTGTGGGAGAACAACTCCATTTGGCTTACTAACTTCACACACCATCAGGCTTCCAAGCAGCTCTCAAGGAAACTCAGTTTTCACACTCTATGCTTAGTGCCCTTTGAGTGCATTATCTAGGAATGAACCTGGTAGAGCATCCCACACAAACGAATGCTCCACATGCGTGTTTCACATGCCACCAACTCCACATTCACAGGCAACGTCAGCGCCATAGCTGTTTTCAGATAGCCCTCAATGCAAAGGCTCTAGACGCAAATATTGGTGTGAGAGCTATTCAATCAAGGAAACACTGCATGTTGGTGAAGGGCACTATTGAAGAAGGATCAGCCAAGTGGTTCTTGTGGGAGAACAACTCCATTTGGCTCACTAACTTCAAACACCATCAGGCTTCCAAGCAGCTCTCAAGGAAACTCAGTTTTCACACTCTATGCTTAGTGCCCTTTGAGTGCATTATCTAGGAATGAACCTGGTAGAACATCCACACAAACGAATGCTCCACATGCGGGTTTCACATGCCACCAACTCCACATTCACAGGCAACTTCAGCGCCACAACCGTTTACAGATAGCCCTCAATGCGAAGGCTCAAGACGCAAATATTGGTGTGAGAGCTAATTCAATCAAGGAAACACTGCATGTTGGTGAAGGGCATATTGAAGAAGGATCAGCCGAGTGGTTCTTGTGGGAGAACAACTCCATTTGGCTCACTAACTTCACACACCATCAGGCTTCCAAGCAGCTCTCAAGGAAACTCAGTTTTCACACTCTATGCTTAGTGCCCTTTGAGTGCATTATCTAGGAATGAACCTGGTAGAGCATCCCACACAAACGAATGCTCCACATGCGGGTTTCACATGCCACCAACTCCACATTCACAGGCAACTTCAGCGCCACAGCCGTTTTCAGATAGCCCTCAATGCAAAGGCTCTAGACACAAATATTGGTGTGAGAGCTAATTCAATCAAGGAAACACTGCATGTTGGTGAAGGGCATATTGAAGAAGGATCAGCCGAGTGGTTCTTGTGGGAGAACAACTCCATTTGGCTCACTAACTTCACACACCATCAGGCTTCCAAGCAGCTCTCAAGGAAACTCAGTTTTCACACTCTATGCTTAGTGCCCTTTGAGTGCCTAGGACTGAAATGAACCTGGTAGAGCATCCCACACAAACGAATGCTCCACATGCGGGTTTCACATGCCACCAACTCCACATTCACAGGCAACTTCAGCGCCACAACCGTTTTCAGATAGCCCTCAATGCAAAGGCTCTAGACGCAAATATTGGTGTGAGAGCTAATTCAATCAAGGAAACACTGCATCTTGGTGAAGGGCATATTGAAGAAGGATCAGCCGAGTGGTTCTTGTGGGAGAACAACTCCATTTGGCTCACTAACTTCACATACCATCAGGCTTCCAAGCAGCTCTCAAGGAAACTCAGTTTTCACACTCTATGCTTAGTGCCCTTTGAGTGCATTATCTAGGAATGAACCTGGTAGAGCATGCCACACAAACGAATGCTCCACATGCGGGTTTCACATGCCACCAACTCCACATTCACAGGCAACTTCAGCGCCACAGCCGTTTTCAGATAGCCCTCAATGCAAGGCTCTAGACGCAAATATTGGTGTGAGAGCTAATTCAATCAAGGAAACACTGCATGTTGGTGAAGGGCATATTGAAGAAGGATCAGCCGAGTGGTTCTTGTGGGAGAACAACTCCATTTGGCTCACTAACTTCACACACCATCAGGCTTCCAAGCAGCTCTCAAGGAAACTCAGTTTTCACACTCTATGCTTAGTGCCCTTTGAGTGCATTATCTAGGAATGAACCTGGTAGAGCATCCCACACAAACGAATGCTCCACATGCGGGTTTCACATGCCACCAACTCCACATTCACAGGCAACTTCAGCGCCACAGCCGTTTACAGATAGCCCTCAATGCAAAGGCTCTAGACGCAAATATTGGTGTGAGAGCTAATTCAATGAAGTAAACACTGCATGTTGGTGAAGGGCATATTGAAGAAGGATCAGCCGAGTGGTTCTTGTGGGAGAACAACTCCACTTGGCTCACTAACTTCACACACCATCAGGCTTCCAAGCAGCTCTCAAGGAAACTCAGTTTTCACACTCTATGCTTAGTGCCCTTTGAGTGCATTATCTAGGAATGAACCTGTTAGAGCATGCCACACAAACGAATGCTCCACACGCGGTTTTCACATGCCACCAACTCCACATTGACAGGCAACTTCAGTGCCACAGCCGTTTTCAGATAGCCCTCAATGCAAAGGCTCTAGACGCAAATATTGGTGTGAGAGCTAATTCAATCAAGGAAACACTGCATGTTGGTGAAGGGCATATTGAAGAAGGATCAGCCGAGTGGTTCTTGTGGGAGAATAACTGCATTTTCCTCACTAACTTCACACACCATCAGGCTTCCAAGCAGCTCTCAAGGAAACTCAGTTTTCACACTCTATGATTAGTGCCCTTTGAGTGCATTATCTAGGAATGAACCTGGTAGAGCATCCCACACAAACGAATGCTCCACATGCGGGTTTCACATGCCACCAACTCCACATTCACAGGCAACTTCAGTGCCACAACCGTTTACAGATAGCCCTCAAAGCAAAGGCTCTAGACGCAAATATTGGTGTGAGAGCTAATTCACTCAAGGAAACACTGCATGTTGGTGAAGGGCATATTGAAGAAGGATCAGCCGAGTGGTTCTTGTGGGAGAACAACTCCATTTGGCTCACTAACTTCACACACCATCAGGCTTCCAAGCAGCTCTCAAGGAAACTCAGTTTTCACACTCTATGCTTAGTGCCATTTGAGTGCATTATCTAGGAATGAACCTGGTAGAACATCCCACACAAACGAATGCTCCACATGCGGGTTTCACATGCCACCAACTCCACATTCACAGGCAACTTCAGTGCCACAGCCGTTTACAGATAGCCCTCAAAGCAAAGGCTCTAGACGCAAATATTTGTGTGAGAGCTAATTCAATCAAGGAAACACTGCATGTTGGTGAAGGGCATATTGAAGAAGGATCAGCCGAGTGGTTCTTGTGGGAGAACAACTCCTTTTGGCTCACTAACTTCACACACCATCAGGCTCCCAAGCAGCTCTCAAGGAAACTCAGTTTTCACACTCTATGCTTAGTGCCCTTTGAGTGCATTATCTAGGAATGAACCTGGTAGAGCATCCCACACAAACGAATGCTCCACATGCGGGTTTCACATGCCACCAACTCCACATTCACAGGCAACTTCAGCGCCACAGCCGTTTTCAGATAGCCCTCAATGCAAAGGCTCTAGACGCAAATATTGGTGTGAGAGCTAATTCAATCAAGGAAACACTGCATGTTGGTGAAGGGCATATTGAAGAAGGATCAGCCAAGTGGTTCTTGTGGGAGAACAACTCCATTTGGCTCACTAACTTCACACACCATCAGGCTTCCAAGCAGCTCTCAAGGGAAACTCAGTTTTCACACTCTATGCTTAGTGCCCTTTGAGTGCATTATCTAGGAATGAACCTGGTAGAGCATCCCACACAAACGAAAGCTCCACATGCGGGTTTCACATGCCACCAACTCCACATTCACAGGCAACTTCAGCGCCACAGCCGTTTTCAGATAGCCCTCAAAGCAAAGGCTCTAGACGCAAATATTGGTGTGAGAGCTAATTCAATCAAGGAAACACTGCATGTTGGTGAAGGGCATATTGAAGAAGGATCAGCCGAGTGGTTCTTGTGGGAGAACAACTCCATTTGGCTCACTAACTTCACACACCATCAGGCTTCCAAGCAGCTCTCAAGGAAACTCAGTTTTCACACTCTATGCTTAGTGCCCTTTGAGTGCATTATCTAGGAATGAACCTGGTAGAACATCCCACACAAACGAATGCTCCACATGCGGGTTTCACATGCCACCAACTCCACATTGACAGGCAACTTCAGCGCCCCAGCCGTTTTCAGATAGCCCTCAATGCGAAGGCTCTAGACGCAAATATTGGTGTGAGAGCTAATTCAATCAAGGAAACACTGCATGTTACTGAAGGGGCATATTGAAGAAGCATCAGCCAAGTGGTTCTTGTGGGAGAACAACTCCATTTGGCTCACTAACTTCACACACCATCAGGCTTCCAAGCAGCTCTCAAGGAAACTCAGTTTTCACACTCTATGCTTAGTGCCCTTTGAGTGCCTAGGACTGAAATGAACCTGGTAGAGCATCCCACACAAACGAATGCTCCACATGCGGGTTTCACATGCCACCAACTCCACATTCACAGGCAACTTCAGCGCCACAGCCGTTTACAGATAGCCCTCAATGCGAAGGCTCTAGACGCAAATATTGGTGTGAGAGCTAATTCAATCAAGGAAACACTGCATGTTGGTGAAGGGCATATTGAAGAAGGATCAGCCGAGTGGTTCTTGTGGGAGAACAACTCCATTTGGCTCACTAACTTCACACACCATCAGGCTTCCAAGCAGCTCTCAAGGAAACTCAGTTTTCACACTCTATGCTTAGTGCCCTTTGAGTGCATTATCTAGGAATGAACCTGGTAGAACATCCCACACAAACGAATGCTCCACATGCGGGTTTCACATGCCACCAACTCCACATTGACAGGCAACTTCAGCGCCACAGCCGTTTACAGATAGCCCTCAATGCGAAGGCTCTAGACGCAAATATTGGTGTGAGAGCTAATTCAATCAAGGAAACACTGCATGTTACTGAAGGGCATATTGAAGAAGCATCAGCCAAGTGAATCTTGTGGGAGAACAACTCCATTTGGCTCACTAACTTCACACACCATCAGGCTTCCAAGCAGCTCTCAAGGAAACTCAGTTTTCACACTCTATGCTTAGTGCCCTTTGAATGCATTATCTAGGAATGAACCTGGTAGAGCATCCCACACAAACGAATGCTCCACATGCGGGTTTCACATGCCACCAACTCCACATTCACAAGCAACTTCAGCGCCACAGCCGTTTACAGATAACCCTCAATGCAAAGGCTCTAGACGCAAATATTGGTGTGAGAGCTAATTCAATCAAGGAAACACTGCATGTTGGTGAAGGGCATATTGAAGAAGGATCAGCCGAGTGGTTCTTGTGGGAGAACAACTCCATTTGGCTCACTAACTTCACACACCATCAGGCTTCCAAGCAGCTCTCAAGGAAACTCAGTTTTCACACTCTATGCTTAGTGCCCTTTGAGTGCATTATCTAGGAATGAACCTGGTAGAACATCCCACACAAACGAATGCTCCACATGCGGGTTTCACATGCCACCAACTCCACATTCACAGGCAACTTCAGCGCCACAGCCGTTTACAGATAGCCCTCAATGCAAAGGCTCTAGACGCAAATATTGGTGTGGGGGACAATTCAATCAAGGAAACACTGCATGTTGGTGAAGGGCATATTGAAGAAGGATCAGCCGAGTGGTTCTTGTGGGAGAACAACTCCATTTGGCTCACTAACATCACACACCATCAGGCTTCCAAGCAGCTCTCAAGGAAACTCAGTTTTCACACTCTATGCTTAGTGCCCTTTGAGAGCCTAGGACTGAAATGAAGCTTGGTGAGCATCCCACACAAACGAATGCTCCACATGCGGGTTTCACATGCCACCAACTCCACATTCACAGGCAACTTCAGCGCCACAGCCGTTTTCAGATAGCCCTCAATGCAAAGGCTCTAGACGCAAATATTGGTGTGAGAGCTAATTCAATCAAGGAAACACTGCATGTTGGTGAAGGGCATATTGAAGAAGGATCAGCCGAGTGGTTCTTGTGGGAGAACAACTCCATTTGGCTCACTAACTTCACACACCATCAGGCTTCCAAGCATCTCTCAAGGAAACTCAGTTTTCACACTCTATGCTTAGTGCCCCTTGTATGGCTAGGACTGAAATGAACCTGGTAGAGCATCCCACACAAACGAATGCTCCACATGCGGGTTTCACATGCCACCAACTCCACATTCACAGGCAACTTCAGCGCCACAGCCGTTTACAGATAGCCCTCAATGCGAAGGCTCAAGACGCAAATATTGGTGTGAGAGCTAATTCAATCAAGGAAACACTGCATGTTGGTGAAGGGCATATTGAGGAAGGATCAGCCAAGTGGTTCTTGTGGGAGAACAACTCCATTTGGCTCACTAACTTCACACACCATCAGGCTTCCAAGCAGCTCTCAAGGAAACTCAGTTTTCACACTCTATGCTTAGTGCCCTTTGAGTGCATTATCTAGCAATGAACCTGGTAGAGCATCCCACACAAACGAATGCTGCACATGCGGGTTTCACATGCCACCAACTCCACATTCACAGGCAACTTCAGCGCCACAGCCGTTTTCAGATAGCCCTCAATGCAAAGGCTCTAGACGCAAATATTGGTGTGAGAGCTAATTCAATCAAGGAATCGCTGCATGTTGGTGAAGGGCATATTGAAGAAGGATCAGCCGAGTGGTTCTTGTGGGAGAACAACTCCATTTGGCTCACTAACTTCACACACCATCAGGCTTCCAAGCAGCTCTCAAGGAAACTCAGTTTTCACACTCTATGCTTAGTGCCCTTTGAGTGCCTAGGACTGAAATGAACCTGGTAGAGCATCCCACACAAACAAATGCTCCACATGCGGGTTTCACATGCCACCAACTCCACATTCACAGGCAACTTCAGCCCCAGCCGTTTTCAGATAGCCCTCAATGCAAAGGCTCTAGACGCAAATATTGGTGTGAGAGCTAATTCAATCAAGGAAACACTGCATGTTGGTGAAGGGCATATTGAAGTAGGATCAGCCGAGTGGTTCTTGTGGGAGAACAACTCCATTTGGCTCACTAACTTCACACACCATCAGGCTTCCAAGCAGCTCTCAAGGAAACTCAGTTTTCACACTCTATGCTTAGTGCCCTTTGAGTGCATTATCTAGGAATGAACCTGGTAGAGCATCCCACACAAACGAATGCTCCACATGCGGGTTTCACATGCCACCAACTCCACATTCACAGGCAACTTCAGCGCCACAGCTGTTTTCAGATAGCCCTCAATGCAAAGGCTCTAGACGCAAATATTGGTGTGAGAGCTAATTCAATCAAGGAAACACTGCATGTTGGTGAAGGGCATATTGAAGAAGGATCAGTCGAGTGGTTCATGTGGGAGAACAACTCCATTTGGCTCACTAACTTCACACACCATCAGGCTTCCAAGCAGCTCTCAAGGAAACTCAGTTTTCACACTCTATGCTTAGTGCCCTTTGAGCGCATTATCTAGGAATGAACCTGGTAGAGAATCCCACACAAACGAATGCTCCACATGCGGGTTTCACATGCCACCAACTCCACATTCACAGGCAACTTCAGCGCCACAGCCGTTTACAGATAGCCCTCAATGCGAAGGCTCAAGACGCAAATATTGGTGTGAGAGCTAATTCAATCAAGGAAACACTGCATGTTGGTGAAGGGCATATTGAGGAAGGATCAGCCAAGTGGTTCTTGTGGGAGAACAACTCCATTTGGCTCACTAACTTCACACACCATCAGGCTTCCAAGCAGCTCTCAAGGAAACTCAGTTTTCACACTCTATGCTTAGTGCCCTTTGAGTGCATTATCTAGGAATGAACCTGGTAGAGCATCCCACACAAACGAATGCTGCACATGCGGGTTTCACATGCCACCAACTCCACATTCACAGGCAACTTCAGCGCCACAGCTGTTTTCAGATAGCCCTCAATGCAAAGGCTCTAGACGCAAATATTGGTGTGAGAGCTAATTCAATCAAGGAATCGCTGCATGTTGGTGAAGGGCATATTGAAGAAGGATCAGCCGAGTGGTTCTTGTTTGACAACAACTCCATTTGGCTCACTAACTTCACACACCATCAGGCTTCCAAGCAGCTCTCAAGGAAACTCAGTTTTCACACTCTAGGCTTAGTGCCCTTTGAGTGCCTAGGACTGAAATGAACCTGGTAGAGCATCCCACACAAACAAATGCTCCACATGCGGGTTTCACATGCCACCAACTCCACATTCACAGGCAACTTCAGCCCCCAGCCGTTTTCAGATAGCCCTCAATGCAAAGGCTCTAGACGCAAATATTGGTGTGAGAGCTAATTCAATCAAGGAAACACTGCATGTTGGTGAAGGGCATATTGAAGAAGGATCAGCCGAGTGGTTCTTGTGGGAGAACAACTCCATTTGGCTCACTAACTTCACACACCATCAGGCTTCCAAGCAGCTCTCAAGGAAACTCAGTTTTCACACTCTATGCTTAGTGCCCTTTGAGTGCCTAGGACTGAAATGAACCTGGTAGAGCATCCCACACAAACGAATGCTCCACATGCGGGTTTCACATGCCACCAACTCCACATTCACAGGCAACTTCAGCGCCACAACCGTTTTCAGATAGCCCTCAATGCAAAGGCTCTAGACGCAAATATTGGGTGTGAGAGCTAATTCAATCAAGGAAACACTGCATGTTGGTGAAGGGCATATTGAAGAAGGATCAGCCGAGTGGTTCTTGTGGGAGAACAACTCCATTTGGCTTACTAACTTCACACACCATCAGGCTTCCAAGCAGCTCTCAAGGAAACTCAGTTTTCACACTCTATGCTTAGTGCCCTTTGAGTGCATTATCTAGGAATGAACCTGGTAGAGCATCCCACACAAACGAATGCTCCACATGCGTGTTTCACATGCCACCAACTCCACATTCACAGGCAACGTCAGCGCCATAGCTGTTTTCAGATAGCCCTCAATGCAAAGGCTCTAGACGCAAATATTGGTGTGAGAGCTAATTCAATCAAGGAAACACTGCATGTTGGTGAAGGGCATATTGAAGAAGGATCAGCCAAGTGGTTCTTGTGGGAGAACAACTCCATTTGGCTCACTAACTTCAAACACCATCAGGCTTCCAAGCAGCTCTCAAGGAAACTCAGTTTTCACACTCTATGCTTAGTGCCCTTTGAGTGCATTATCTAGGAATGAACCTGGTAGAACATCCCACACAAACGAATGCTCC
>NW_026697210.1:0-26844 GCF_030435755.1 Ochotona princeps | reverse complement strand
ATCACTAAGCATAGAGTGTGAAAACTGAGTTTCCTTGAGAGCTGCTTGGAAGCCTGATGGTGTGTGAAGTTAGTGAGCCAAATGGAGTTGTTCTCCCACAAGAACCACTCGGCTGATCCTTCTTCAATATGCCCTTCACCAACATGCAGTGTTTCCTTGATTGAATTAGCTCTCACACCAATATTTGCGTCTAGAGCCTTTGCATTGAGGGCTATCTGAAAACGGCTGTGGCGCTGAAGTTGCCTGTGAATGTGGAGTTGGTGGCATGTGAAACCCGCATGTGGAGCATTCGTTTCTGTGGATGCTCACCAAGCTTCATTTCAGTCCTAGACATACAAAGGGCACTAAGCATAGAGTGTGAAAACTGAGTTTCCTTGAGAGCTGCTTGGAAGCCTGATGGTGTGTGAAGTTAGTGAGCCAAATTGAGTTGTTCTCCCACAAGAACCACTCGGCTGATCCTTCTTCAATATGCCTTCACCAACATGCAGTGTTTCCTTGATTGAATTAGCTCTCACACCAATATTTGCGTCTAGGGCCTTTGCATTGAGGGCTATCTGAAAACGGCTGTGGGACACTGAAGTTGCCTGTGAATGTGGAGTTGGTGGCATGTGAAACCCGCATGTGGAGCATTCGTTTGTGTGGGATGCTCTACCAGCTTCATTCCAAGATAATGCACTCAAAGGACACTAAACATAGAGTGTGAAAACTGAGTTTCCTTGAGAGCTGCTTGGAAGCCTGATGGTGTGTGAAGTTAGTGAGCCAAATCGAGTTGTTCTCCCACAAGAACCACTCGACTGATTCTTCTTCAATATGCCCTTCACCAACAAGCAGTGTTTCCTTGATTGAATTAGCTCTCACACCAATATTTGCGTCTAGAGCCTTTCCATTGAGGGCTATCTGAAAACGGCTGTGGCACTGAAGTTGCCTGTGAATGTGGAGTTGGTGGCATGTGAAACCCGCATGTGGAGCATTCGTTTTGTGTGGGATGCTCACCAACCTTCATTTCAGTCCAAGGCATACAGAGATCACTAAGCATAGAGTGTGAAAACTGAGTTTCCTTGAGAGCTGCTTGGAAGCCTGATGGTGTGTGAAGTTAGTGAGCCAAATCGAGTTGTTCTCCCACAAGAACCACTCGACTGATTCTTCTTCAATATGCCCTTCACCAACATGCAGTGTTTCCTTGATTGAATTAGCTCCCACACCAATATTTGAATCTAGAGCCTTTGCATTGAGGGCTATCTGAAAACGGCTGTGGCACTGAAGTTGCCTGTGAATGTGGAGTTGGTGGCATGTGAAACCTGCATGTGGAGCATTCGTTTTGTGTGGGATGCTCACCAACCTTCATTTCAGTCCAAGGCATACAGAGATCACTAAGCATAGAGTGTGAAAACTGAGTTTCCTTGAGAGCTGCTTGGAAGCCTGATGGTGTGTGAAGTTAGTGAGCCAAATGGAGTTGTTCTCCCACAAGAACCACTCGGCTGATCCTTCTTCAATATGCCCTTCACCAACATGCAGTGTTTCCTTGATTGAATTAGCTCTCACACCAATATTTGCGTCTAGAGCCTTTGCATTGAGGGCTATCTGAAAAACGGCTGTGGCGCTGAAGTTGCCTGTGAATGTGGAGTTGGTGGCATGTGAAACCCGCATGTGGAGCATTCGTTTCTGTGGATGCTCACCAAGCTTCATTTCAGTCCTAGACATACAAAGGGCACTAAGCATAGAGTGTGAAAACTGAGTTTCCTTGAGGGCTGCTTGGAAGCCTGATGGTGTGTGAAGTTAGTGAGCCAAATGGAGTTGTTCTCCACAAGAACCACTCGGCTGATCCTTCTTCAATATGCCCTTCACCAACATGCAGTGTTTCCTTGATTGAATTAGCTCTCACACCAATATTTGCGTCTAGAGCCTTTGCATTGAGGGCTATCTGAAAACAGCTGTGGTGTTGAGTTGCCTGAGAATGTGGAGTTGGTGGCATGTGAAACCCGCATGTGGAGCATTCGTTTGTGTGGGATGCTCTACCAAGCTTCATTTCAGTCCTAGGCACTCAAAGGGCACTAAGCATAGAGTGTGAAAACTGAGTTTCCTTGAGAGCTGCTTGAAGCCTGATGGTGTGTGAAGTTAGTGAGCCAAATGGAGTTGTTCTCCCACAAGAACCACTCGACTGATTCTTCTTCAATATGCCCTTCACCAACATGCAGTGTTTCCTTGATTGAATTAGCTCTCACACCAATATTTGCGTCTAGAGCCTTTGCATTGAGGGCTATCTGAAAACGGCTGTGGCGCTGAAGTTGCCTGTGAATGTGGAGTTGGTGGCATGTGAAACCCGCATGTGGAGCATTCGTTTGTGTGGGATGCTCTACCAGGTTCATTCCTAGATAATGCACTCAAAGGGCACTAAGCATAGAGTGTGAAAATTGAGTTTCCTTGAGAGCTGCTTGGAAGCCTGATGGTGTGTGAAGTTAGTGAGCCAAATGGAGTTGTTCTCCCACAAGAACCACTCGGCTGATCCTTCTTCAATATGACCTTCACCAACATGCAGTGTTTCCTTGATTCAATTAGCTCTCACACCAATATTTGCGTCTAGAGCCTTTGCATTGAGGGCTATCTGAAAACAGCTGTGGTGTTGAGTTGCCTGAGAATGTGGAGTTGGTGTCATGTGAAACCCGCATGTGGAGCATTCGTTTGTGTGGGATGCTCTACCAGATTCATTTCAGTCCTAGGCACTCAAAAGGCACTAAGCATAGAGTGTGAAAACTGAGTTTCCTTGAGAGCTGCTTGGAAGCCTGATGGTGTGTGAAGTTAGTGAGCCAAATGGAGTTGTTCTCCCACAAGAACCACTCGGCTGATCCTTCTTCAATATGCCCTTCACCAACATGCAGTGTTTCCTTGATTGAATTAGCTCTCACACCAATATTTGCGTCTAGAGCCTTTGCATTGAGGGCTATCTGAAAATGGCTGTGGTGCTGAAGTTGCCTGTGAATGTGGAGTTGGTGGCATGTGAAACCCGCATGTGGAGCATTCGTTTGTGTCAGATGCTCTACCAGGTTCATTCCTAGATAATGCACTCAAAGGGCACTAAGCATAGAGTGTGAAAACTGAGTTTCCTTGAGAGCTGCTTGGAAGCCTGATGGTGTGTGAAGTTAGTGAGCCAAATGGAGTTGTTCTCCCACAAGAACCACTCGGCTGATCCTTCTTCAATATGCCCTTCACCAACATGCAGTGTTTCCTTGATTGAATTAGCTCTCACACCAATATTTGCGTCTAGAGCCTTTGCATTGAGGGCTATCTGTAAAAGGCTGTGGTGTTGAGTTGCCTGTGAATGTGGAGTTGGTGTCATGTGAAACCCGCATGTGGAGCATTCGTTTGTGTGGGATGCTCTACCAAGCTTCATTTCAGTCCTTGGCATTCAAAGGGCACTAAGCATAGAGTGCGAAAACTGAGTTTCCTTGAGAGCTGCTTGGAAGCCTGATGGTGTGTGAAGTTAGTGAGCCAAATGGAGTTGTTCTCCCACAAGAACCACTCGGCTGATCCTTCTTCAATATGCCCTTCACCAACATGCAGTGTTTCCTTGATTGAATTAGCTCTCACACCAATATTTGCGTCTAGAGCCTTTGCATTGAGGGCTATTTGAAAATGGCTGTGGCGCTGAAGTTGCCTGTGAAAGTGGAGTTGGTGGCATGTGAAACCCGCATGTGGAGCATTCGTTTGTGTGGGATGCTCACCAAGCTTCATTTCAGTCCTAGGCACACAAAGGGCACTAAGCATAGAGTGTGAAAACAGTTTCCTTGAGAGCTGCTTGGAAGCCTGATGGTGTGTGAAGTTAGTGAGCCAAATGGAGTTGTTCTCCCACAAGAACCACTTCGGCTGATCCTTCTTCAATATGCCCTTCACCAACATGCAGTGTTTCCTTGATTGAATTAGCTCTCACACCAATATTTGCGTCTAGAGCCTTTGCATTGAGGGCTATCTGAAAATGGCTGTGGCGCTGAAGTTGCCTGTGAATGTGGAGTTGGTGTCATGTGAAAACCGCATGTGGAGCATTCGTTGTGTGGGATGCTCTACCAGGTTCATTCCTAGATAATGCACTCAAAGGGCACTAAGCATAGAGTGTGAAAACTGAGTTTCCTTGAGAGCTGCTTGGAAGCCTGATGGTGTGTGAAGTTAGTGAGCCAAATGGAGTTGTTCTCCCACAAGAACCACTCGGCTGATCCTTCTTCAATATGCCCTTCACCAACATGCAGTGTTTCCTTGATTGAATTAGCTCTCACACCAATATTTGCGTCTAGAGCCTTTGCATTGAGGGCTATCTGCAAACGGCTGTGGCGCTGAAGTTGCCTGTGAATGTGGAGTTGGTGGCATGTGAAACCCGCATGTGGAGCATTCGTTTTTGTGGGATGCTCTACCAGGTTCATTCCTAGATAATGCACTCAAAGGGCACTAAGCATAGAGTGTGAAAACTGAGTTTCCTTGAGAGCTGCTTGGAAGCCTGATGGTGTGTGAAGTTAGTGAGCCAAATGGAGTTGTTCTCCCACAAGAACCACTCGGCTGATCCTTCTTCAATATGCCCTTCACCAACATGCAGTGTTTCCTTGATTGAATTAGCTCTCACACCAATATTTGCATCTAGAGCCTTTGCATTGAGGGCTATCTGAAAACGGCTGTGGCTCTGAAGTTGCCTGTGAATGTGGAGTTGGTGGCATGTGAAACCCGCATGTGGAGCATTCGTTTGTGTGGGATGCTCACCAAGGTTCATTTCAGTCCTAGGCATACAAAGGGCACTAAGCATAGAGTGTGAAAACTGAGTTTCCTTGAGAGCTGCTTGGAAGCCTGATGGTGTGTGAAGTTAGTGAGCCAAATGGAGTTGTTCTCCCACAAGAACCACTCGGCTGATCCTTCTTCAATATGCCGTTCACCAACATGCAGTGTTTCCTTGATTGAATTAGCTCTCACACCAATATTTGCGTCTAGAGCCTTTGCATTGAGGGCTATCTGAAAACGGCTGTGGCACTGAAGTTGCCTGTGAATGTGGAGTTGGTGGCAATGTGAAACCAGCATGTGGAGCATTCGTTTTTGTGAGATCCTCACCAACCTTCATTTCAGTCCTTTGCACTCAAAGGGCACTAAGCATAGAGTGTGAAAACTGAGTTTCCTTGAGAGCTGCTTGGAAGTCTGATGGTGTGTGAAGTTAGTGAGCCAAATGGAGTTGTTCTCCCACAAGAACCACTCGGCTGCTTCTTCTTCAATATGCCCTTCACCAACATGCAGTGTTTCCTTGATTGAATTAGCTCTCACACCAATATTTGCGTCTAGAGCCTTTGCATTGAGGGCTATCTGAAAACGGCCTGTGGTGCTGAAGTTGCCTGTGAATGTGGAGTTGGTGGCATGTGAAACCCGCATGTGGAGAATTCGTTTTTGTGGGATGCTCTAACAGGTTCATTCCTAGATAATGCACTCAAAGGGCACTAAGCATAGAGTGTGAAAACTGAGTTTCCTTGAGAGCTGCTTGGAAGCCTGATGGTGTGTGAAGTTAGTGAGCCAAATGGAGTTGTTCTCCCACAAGAACCACTCGGCTGATCCTTCTTCAATATGCCCTTCACCAACATGCAGTGTTTCCTTGATTGAATTAGCTCTCACACCAATATTTGCGTCTAGAGCCTTTGCATTGAGGGCTATCTGAAAACGGCTGTGGCGCTGAAGTTGCCTGTGAATGTGGAGTTGGTGGCATGTGAAACCCGCATGTGGAGCATTCGTTTGTGTGGGATCTTCAGCAAGCTTCATTTCAGTCCTAGGCATACAAAGGGCACTAAGCATAGAGTGTGAAAACTGAGTTTCCTTGAGAGCTGCTTGGAAGCCTGATGGTGTGTGAAGTTAGTGAGCCAAATGGAGTTGTTCTCCCACAAGAACCACTCGGCTGATCCTTCTTCAATATGCCCTTCACCAACATGCAGTGTTTCCTTGATTGAATTAGCTCTCACACCAATATTTGCGTCTAGAGCCTTTGCATTGAGGGCTATCTGAAAACGATGTGGTGCTGAAGTTGCCTGTGAATGTGGAGTTGGTGGCATGTGAAACCCGCATGTGGAGCATTCATTTGTGTGCGATGCTCTACCAGGTTCATTCAATTCCTAGGCATACAAAGGGCACTAAGCATAGAGTGTGAAAACTGAGTTTCCTTGAGAGCTGCTTGGAAGTCTGATGGTGTGTGAAGTTAGTGAGCCAAATGGAGTTGTTCTCCCACAAGAACCACTCGGCTGATCCTTCTTCAATATGCCCTTCACCAACATGCAGTGTTTCCTTGATTGAATTAGCTCTCACACCAATATTTGCGTCTAGAGCCTTTGCATTGAGGGCTATCTGAAAACGGCTGTGGCACTGAAGTTGCCTGTGAATGTGGAGTTGGTGGCATGTGAAACCCGCATGTGGAGCATTCGTTTGTGTGAGATCCTCACCAACCTTCATTTCAGTCCTAGGCACTCAAAGGGCACTAAGCATAGAGTGTGAAAACTGAGTTTCCTTGAGAGCTGCTTGGAAGCCTGATGGTGTGTGAAGTTAGTGAGCCAAATGGAGTTGTTCTCCCACAAGAACCACTCGGCTGATCCTTCTTCAATATGCCCTTCACCAACATGCAGTGTTTCCTTGATTGAATTAGCTCTCACACCAATATTTGCGTCTAGAGCCTTTGCATTGAGGGCTATCTGAAAACGGCTGTGGCGCTGAAGTTGCCTGTGAATGTGGAGTTGGTGGCATGTGAAACCCGCATGTGGAGCATTCGTTTGTGTGGGATCCTCAGCAAGCTTCATTTCAGTCCTAGGCAATCAAAGGGCACTAAGCATAGAGTGTGAAAACTAAGTTTAATTGAGAGCTGCTTGGAAGCCTGATGGTGTGTGAAGTTAGTGAGCCAAATGGAGTTGTTCTCCCACAAGATCTACTCGGCTGATCCTTCTTCAATATGCCCTTCACCAACATGCAGTGTTTCCTTGATTGAATTAGCTCTCACACCAATATTTGCATCTAGAGCCTTTGCATTGAGGGCTATATGAAAACGGCTGTGGCACTGAAGTTGCCTGTGAATGTGGAGTTGGTGGCATGTGAAACCCGCATGTGGAGCATTCGTTTTTGTGAGATCCTCACCAACCTTCATTTCAGTGCTAGGCACTCAAAGGGCACTAAGCATAGAGTGTGAAAACTGAGTTTCCTTGAGAGCTGCTTGGAAGCCTGATGGTGTGTGAAGTTAGTGAGCCAAATGGAGTTGTTCTCCCACAAGAACCACTCGGCTGATCCTTCTTCAATATGCCGTTCACCAACATGCAGTGTTTCCTTGATTGAATTAGCTCTCACACCAATATTTGCGTCTAGAGCCTTTGCATTGAGGGCTATCTGAAAACGGCTGTGGCCCTGAAGTTGCCTGTGAATGTGGAGTTGGTGGCATGTGAAACCCGCATGTGGAGCATTCGTTTGTGTGGGATGCTCTACCATGTTCATTCCTAGATAATGCACTCAAAGGGCACTAAGCATAGAGTGTGAAAACTGAGTTTCCTTGAGAGCTGCTTGGAAGCCTGATGGTGTGTGAAGTTAGTGAGCCAAATGGAGTTGTTCTCCCACAAGAACCACTCGGCTGATCCTTCTTCAATATGCCCTTCACCAACATGCAGTGTTTCCTTGATTGAATTAGCTCTCACACCAATATTTGCGTCTAGAGCCTTTGCATTGAGGGCTATCTGAAAACGGCTGTGGCGCTGAAGTTGCCTGTGAATGTGGAGTTGGTGGCATGTGAAACCAGCATGTGGAGCATTCGTTTTTGTGAGATCCTCACCAACCTTCATTTCAGTCCTTTGCACTCAAAGGGCACTAAGCATAGAGTGTGAAAACTGAGTTTCCTTGAGAGCTGCTTGGAAGTCTGATGGTGTGTGAAGTTAGTGAGCCAAATGGAGTTGTTCTCCCACAAGAACCACTCGGCTGCTTCTTCTTCAATATGCCCTTCACCAACATGCAGTGTTTCCTTGATTGAATTAGCTCTCACACCAATATTTGCGTCTAGAGCCTTTGCATTGAGGGCTATCTGAAAACGGCTGTGGCTCTGAAGTTGCCTGTGAATGTGGAGTTGGTGGCATGTGAAACCCGCATGTGGAGCATTCGTTTTTGTGGGATGCTCTACCAGGTTCATTCCTAGATAATGCACTCAAAGGGCACTAAGCATAGAGTGTGAAAACTGAGTTTCCTTGAGAGCTGCTTGGAAGCCTGATGGTGTGTGAAGTTAGTGAGCCAAATGGAGTTGTTCTCCCACAAGAACCACTCGGCTGATCCTTCTTCAATATGCCCTTCACCAACATGCAGTGTTTCCTTGATTGAATTAGCTCTCACACCAATATTTGCGTCTAGAGCCTTTGCATTGAGGGCTATCTGAAAACGGCTGTGGCGCTGAAGTTGCCTGTGAATGTGGAGTTGGTGGCATGTGAAACCCGCATGTGGAGCATTCGTTTGTGTTGGATCTTCAGCAAGCTTCATTTCAGTCCTAGGCATACAAAGGGCACTAAGCATAGAGTGTGAAACCTGAGCTTCCTTGAGAGCTGCTTGGAAGCCTGATGGTGTGTGAAGTTAGTGAGCCAAATGGAGTTGTTCTCCCACAAGAACCACTCGGCTGATCCTTCTTCAATATGCCCTTCACCAACATGCAGTGTTTCCTTGATTGAATTAGCTCTCACACCAATATTTACGTCTAGAGCCTTTGCATTGAGGGCTATCTGAAAACGACTGTGGCGCTGAAGTTGCCTGTGAATGTGGAGTTGGTGGCATGTGAAACCCGCATGTGGAGCATTCGTTTGTGTGGGATGCTCTACCAGGTTCATTCCTAGATAATGCACTCAAAGAGCACTAAGGATAGAGTGTGAAAACTGAGTTTCCTTGAGAGCTGCTTGGAAGCCTGATGGTGTGTGAAGTTAGTGAGCCAAATGGAGTTGTTGTCCCACAAGAACCACTCGGCTGATCCTTCTTCAATATGCCCTTCACCAACATGCAGTGTTTCCTTGATTGAATTAGCTCTCACACCAATATTTGCGTCTAGAGCCTTTGCATTGAGGGCTATCTGAAAACGGCCGTGGCACTGAAGTTGCCTGTGAATGTGGAGTTGGTGGCATGTGAAACCAGCATGTGGAGCATTCGTTTTTGTGAGATCCTCACCAAGCTTCATTTCAGTCTAGGCACTCAAAGGGCACTAAGCATAGAGTGTGAAAACTGAGTTTCCTTGAGAGCTGCTTGGAAGCCTGATGGTGTGTGAAGTTAGTGAGCCAAATGGAGTTGTTCTCCCACAAGAACCACTCGGCTGATCCTTCTTCAATATGCCCTTCACCAACATGCAGTGTTTCCTTGATTGAATTAGCTCTCACACCAATATTTGCGTCTAGAGCCTTTGCATTGAGGGCTATCTGAAAACGGCTGTGGCGCTGAAGTTGCCTGTGAATGTGGAGTTGGTGGCATGTGAAACCCGCATGTGGAGCATTCGTTTGTGTGGGATCCTCACCACGCTTCATTTCAGTCCTTGGCACTCAAAGGGCACTAAGCATAGAGTGTGAAAACTGAGTTTCCTTGAGAGCTGCTTGGAAGCCTGATGGTGTGTGAAGTTAGTGAGCCAAATGGAGTTGTTCTCCCACAAGAACCACTCGGCTGATCCTTCTTCAATATGCCCTTCACCAACATGCAGTGTTTCCTTGATTGAATTAGCTCTCACACCAATATTTGCATCTAGAGCCTTTGCATTGAGGGCTATCTGCAAACGGCTGTGGCACTGAAGTTGCCTGTGAATGTGGAGTTGGTGGCATGTGAAACCAGCATGTGGAGGATTCGTTTTTGTGAGATCCTCACCAAGCTTCATTTCAGTCCTAGGCACTCAAAGGGCACTAAGCATAGAGTGTGAAAACTGAGTTTCCTTGAGAGCTGCTTGGAAGCCTGATGGTGTGTGAAGTTAGTGAGCCAAATGGAGTTGTTCTCCCACAAGAACCACTCGGCTGCTTCTTCTTCAATGTGCCCTTCACCAACATGCAGTGTTTCCTTGATTGAATTAGCTCTCACACCAATATTTGCGTCTAGAGCCTTTGCATTGAGGGCTATCTGAAAACGGGTGTGGCGCTGAAGTTGCCTGTGAATGTGGAGTTGGTGGCATGTGAAACCCGCATGTGGAGCATTCGTTTGTGTGGGATGCTGACCAAGCTTCATTTCAGTCCTAGGCACTCAAAGGGCACTAAGCATAGAGTGTGAAAACTGAGTTTCCTTGAGAGCTGCTTGGAAGCCTGATGGTGTGTGAAGTTAGTGAGCCAAATGGAGTTGTTCTCCCACAAGAACCACTCGGCTGATCCTTCTTCAATATGCCCTTCACCAACATGCAGTGTTTCCTTGATTGAATTAGCTCTCACACCAATATTTGTGTCTAGAGCCTTTGCATTGAGAGCTATCTGAAAACGGCTGTGGCGATGACGGTGCCTGTATGTGGAGTTGGTGGCATGTGAAACCCGCATGTGGAGCATTCGTTTGTGTGGGATGCTGACCAAGCTTCATTTCAGTCCTAGGCACTCAAAGGGCACTAAGCATAGAGTGTGAAAACTGAGTTTCCTTGAGAGCTGCTTGGAAGCCTGATGGTGTGTGAAGTTAGTGAGCCAAATGGAGTTGTTCTCCCACAAGAACCACTCGGCTGATCCTTCTTCAATATGCCCTTCACCAACATGCAGTGTTTCCTTGATTGAATTAGCTCTCACACCAATATTTGCGTCTAGAGCCTTTGCATTGAGGGCTATCTGAAAACGGCTGTGGCGCTGAAGTTGCCTGTGAATGTGGAGTTGGTGGCATGTGAAACCCGCATGTGGAGCATTCGTTTTTGTGGGATGCTCTACCAGGTTCATTCCTAGATAATGCACTCAAAGGGCACTAAGCATAGAGTGTGAAAACTGAGTTTCCTTGAGAGCTGCTTGGAAGCCTGATGGTGTGTGAAGTTAGTGAGCCAAATGGAGTTGTTCTCCCACAAGAACCACTCGGCTGATCCTTCTTCAATATGCCCTTCACCAACATGCAGTGTTTTCTTGATTGAATTAGCTCTCACACCAATATTTGCGTCTAGAGCCTTTGCATTGAGGGCTATCTGAAAACGGCTGTGGCGCTGAAGTTGCCTGTGAATGTGGAGTTGGTGGCATGTGAAACCCGCATGTGGAGCATTCGTTTGTGTGGGATGCTCTACCAGGTTCATTCCTAGATAATGCACTCAAAGGGCACTAAGCATAGAGTGTGAAAACTGAGTTTCCTTGAGAGCTGCTTGGAAGCCTGATGGTGTGTGAAGTTAGTGAGCCAAATGGAGTTGTTCTCCCACAAGAACCACTCGGCTGATCCTTCTTCAATATGCCCTTCACCAACATGCAGTGTTTCCTTGATTGAATTAGCTCTCACACCAATATTTGCGTCTAGATCCTTTGCATTGAGGGCTATCTGAAAACGGCTGTGGCGCTGAAGTTGCCTGTGAATGTGGAGTTGGTGGCATGTGAAACCCGCATGTGGAGCATTCGTTTGTGTGGGATGCTCTACCAGGTTCATTCCTAGATAATGCACTCAAAGGGCACTAAGCATAGAGTGTGAAAACTGAGTTTCCTTGAGAGCTGCTTGGAAGCCTGATGGTGTGTGAAGTTAGTGAGCCAAATGGAGTTGTTCTCCCACAAGAACCACTCAGCTGATCCTTCTTCAATATGCCCTTCACCAACATGCAGTGTTTCCTTGATTGAATTAGCTCTCACACCAATATTTGCGTCTAGAGCCTTTGCATTGAGGGCTATCTGAAAACGATGTAGTGCTGAAGTTGCCTGTGAATGTGGAGTTGGTGGCATGTGAAACCCGCATGTGGAGCATTCGTTTGTGTGGGATGCTCTACCAGGTTCATTCAATTCCTAGGCATACAAAGGGCACTAAGCATAGAGTGTGAAAACTGAGTTTCCTTGAGAGCTGCTTGGAAGTCTGATGGTGTGTGAAGTTAGTGAGCCAAATGGAGTTGTTCTCCCACAAGAACCACTCGGCTGATCCTTCTTCAATATGCCCTTCACCAACATGCAGTGTTTCCTTGATTGAATTAGCTCTCACACCAATATTTGCGTCTAGAGCCTTTGCATTGAGGGCTATCTGAAAACGGCTGTGGCACTGAAGTTGCCTGTGAATGTGGAGTTGGTGGCATGTGAAACCCGCATGTGGAGCATTCGTTTGTGTGAGATCCTCACCAAGCTTCATTTCAGTCCTAGGCACTCAAAGGGCACAAAGCATAGAGTGTGAAAACTGAGTTTCCTTGAGAGCTGCTTGGAAGCCTGATGGTGTGTGAAGTTAGTGAGCCAAATGGAGTTGTTCTCCCACAAGAACCACTCGGCTGCTTCGTCTTCAATATGCCCTTCACCAACATGCAGTGTTTCCTTGATTGAATTAGCTCTCACACCAATATTTGGGTCTAGAGCCTTTGCATTGAGGGCTATCTGAAAACGGCTGTGGCGCTGAAGTTGCCTGTGAATGTGGAGTTGGTGGCATGTGAAACCCGCATTTGGAGCATTCGTTTTTGTGGGATGCTCTACCAAGTTCATTCCTAGATAATGCACTCAAAGGACACTAAGCATAGAGTGTGAAAACTGAGTTTCCTTGAGAGCTGCTTGGAAGCCTGATGGTGTGTGAAGTTAGTGAGCCAAATGGAGTTGTTCTCCCACAAGAACCACTCGGCTGATCCTTCTTCAATATGCCCTTCACCAACATGCAGTGTTTCCTTGATTGAATTAGCTCTCACACCAATATTTGCGTCTAGAGCCTTTGCATTGAGGGCTATCTGAAAACGGCTGTGGCGCTGAAGTTGCCTGTGAATGTGGAGTTGGTGGCATGTGAAACCCGCATGTGGAGCATTCGTTTGTGTGGGATCCTCAGCAAGCTTCTTTTCTGTCCTAGGCACTCAAAGGGCACTAAGCATAGAGTGTGAAAACTGAGTTTCCTTGAGAGCTGCTTGGAAGCCTGATGGTGTGTGAAGTTAGTGAGCCAAATGGAGTTGTTCTCCCACAAGAAACACTCGGCTGCTTCTTCTTCAATATGCCCTTCACCAACATGCAGTGTTTCCTTGATTGAATTAGCTCTCACACCAATATTTGCGTCTAGAGCCTTTGCATTGAGGGCTATCTGAAAACGGCTGTAGCGCTGAAGTTGCCTGTGAATGTGGAGTTGGTGGCATGTGAAACCCGCATTTGGAGCATTCGTTTTTGTGGGATGCTCTACCATGTTCATTCCTAGATAATGCACTCAAAGGGCACTAAGCATAGAGTGTGAAAACTGAGTTTCCTTGAGAGCTGCTTGGAAGCCTGATGGTGTGTGAAGTTAGTGAGCCAAATGGAGTTGTTCTCCCACAAGAACCACTCGGCTGATCCTTCTTCAATATGCCCTTCACCAACATGCAGTGTTTCCTTGATTGAATTAGCTCTCACACCAATATTTGCGTCTAGAGCCTTTGCATTGAGGGCTATCTGAAAACGGCTGTGGCGCTGAAGTTGCCTGTGAATGTGGAGTTGGTGGCATGTGAAACCCGCATGTGGAGCATTCGTTTGTGTGGGATCCTCAGCAAGCTTCATTTCAGTCCTAGGCACTCAAAGGGCACTAAGCATAGAGTGTGAAAACTAAGTTTAATTGAGAGCTGCTTGGAAGCCTGATGGTGTGTGAAGTTAGTGAGCCAAATGGAGTTGTTCTCCCACAAGAACCACTCTGCTGATCCTTCTTCAATATGCCGTTCACCAACATGCAGTGTTTTCTTGATTGAATTAGCTCTCACACCAATATTTGCGTCTAGAGCCTTTGCATTGAGGGCTATCTGAAAACGGCTGTGACGCTGAAGTTGCCTGTGAATGTGGAGTTGGTGGCATGTGAAACCCGCATGTGGAGCATTCGTTTGTGTGGGATGCTATACCAGGTTCATTCCTAGATAATGCACCCAAAGGGCACTAAGCATAGAGTGTGAAACCTGAGTTTCCTTGAGAGCTGCCTGGAAGCCTGATGGTGTGTGAAGTTAGTGAGCCAAATGGAGTTGTTCTCCCACAAGAACCACTCGGCTGCTTCCTCTTCAATATGCCCTTCACCAACATGCAGTGTTTCCTTGATTGAATTAGCTCTCACACCAATATTTGCGTCTAGAGCCTTTGCATTGAGGGCTATCTGAAAACGGCTGTGGCGCTGAAGTTGCCTGTGAATGTGGAGTTGGTGGCATGTGAAACCCGCATGTGGAGCATTCGTTTTTGTGGGATGCTCTACAAGGTTCATTCCTAGATAATGCACTCAAAGGGCACTAAGCATAGAGGGTGAAAACTGAGTTTCCTTGAGAGCTGCTTGGAAGCCTGATGGTGTGTGAAGTTAGTGAGACAAATGGAGTTGTTCTCCCACAAGAACCACTCAGCTGATCCTTCTTCAATATGCCCTTCACCACCATGCAGTGTTTCCTTGATTGAATTAGCTCTCACACCAATATTTGCGTCTAGAGCCTTTGCATTGAGGGCTATCTGAAAACGATGTGGTGCTGAAGTTGCCTGTGAATGTGGAGTTGGTGGCATGTGAAACCCGAATGTGGAGCATTCGTTTGTGTGCGATGCTCTACCAGGTTCATTCAATTCCTAGGCATACAAAGGGCACTAAGCATAGAGTGTGAAAACTGAGTTTCCTTGAGAGCTGCTTGGAAGTCTGATGGTGTGTGAAGTTAGTGAGCCAAATGGAGTTGTTCTCCCACAAGAACCACTCGGCTGCTTCTTCTTCAATATGCCCGTAACCAACATGCAGTGTTTCCTTGATTGAATTAGCTCTCACACCAATATTTGCGTCTAGAGCCTTTGCATTGAGGGCTGTCTGAAAACGGCTATGGCGCTGAAGTTGCCTGTGAATGTGGAGTTGGTGGCATGTGAAACCCGCATTTGGAGCATTCATTTTTGTGGGATGCTCTACCAAGTTCATTCCTAGATAATGCACTCAAAGGGCACTAAGCATAGAGTGTGAAAACTAAGTTTAATTGAGAGCTGCTTGGAAGCCTGATGGTGTGTGAAGTTAGTGAGCCAAATGGAGTTGTTCTCCCACAAGAACCACTCGGCTGATCCTTCTTCAATATGCCGTTCACCAACATGCAGTGTTTCCTTGATTGAATTAGCTCTCACATCAATATTTGCATCTAGAGCCTTTGCATTGAGGGCTATCTGAAAACGGCTGTGGCACTGAAGTTGCCTGTGAATGTGGAGTTGGTGGCATGTGAAACCAGCATGTGGAGCATTCGTTTTTGTGAGATCCTCACCAACCTTCATTTCAGTCCTTGGCACTCAAAGGGCACTAAGGATAGAGTGTGAAAACTGAGTTTTTTTGAGAGCTGCTTGGAAGTCTGATGGTGTGTGAAGTTAGTGAGCCAAATGGAGTTGTTCTCCCACAAGAACCACTCGGCTGCTTCTTCTTCAATATGCCCTTCACCAACATGCAGTGTTTCCTTGATTGAATTAGCTCTCACACCAATATTTGCGTCTAGAGCCTTTGCATTGAGGGCTATCTGAAAATGGCTGTGACGCTGAAGTTGCCTGTGAATGTGGAGTTGGTGGCATGTGAAACCCGCATGTGGAGCATTCGTTTGTGTGGGATGCTCTACCAGGTTCATTCCTAGATAATGCACTCAAAGGGCACTAAGCATAGAGTGTGAAACCTGAGTTTCCTTGAGAGCTGCTTGGAAGCCTGATGGTGTGTGAAGTTAGTGAGCCAAATGGAGTTGTTCTCCCACAAGAACCACTCGGCTGATCCTTCTTCAATATGCCCTTCACCAACATGCAGTGTTTCCTTGATTGAATTAGCTCTCACACCAATATTTGCGTCTAGAGCCTTTGCATTGAGGGCTATCTGAAAACGGCTGTGGCGCTGAAGTTGCCTGTGAATGTGGAGTTGGTGGCATGTGAAACCCGCATGTGGAGCATTCGTTTTTGTGGATGCTCTACAAGGTTCATCCTAGATAATGCACTCAAAGGGCACTAAGCATAGAGGGTGAAAACTGAGTTTCCTTGAGAGCTGCTTGGAAGCCTGATGGTGTGTGAAGTTAGTGAGCCAAATGGAGTTGTTCTCCCACAAGAACCACTCAGCTGATCCTTCTTCAATATGCCGTTCACCAACATGCAGTGTTTCCTTGATTGAATTAGCTCTCACACCAATATTTGCGTCTAGAGCCTTTGCATTGAGGGCTATCTGAAAACGATGTGGTGCTGAAGTTGCCTGTGAATGTGGAGTTGGTGGCATGTGAAACCCGCATGTGGAGCATTCGTTTGTGTGCGATGCTCTACCAGGTTCATTCAATTCCTAGGCATACAAAGGGCACTAAGCATAGAGTGTGAAAACTGAGTTTCCTTGAGAGCTGCTTGGAAGTCTGATGGTGTGTGAAGTTAGTGAGCCAAATGGAGTTGTTCTCCCACAAGATCCACTCGGCTGATCCTTCTTCAATATGCCCTTCACCAACATGCAGTGTTTCCTTGATTGAATTAGCTGTCACACCAATATTTGCATCTAGAGCCTTTGCATTGAGGGCTATCTGAAAACGGCTGTGGCACTGAAGTTGCCTGTGAATGTGGAGTTGGTGGCATGTGAAACCAGCATGTGGAGCATTCGTTTTTGTGAGATCCTCACCAACATTCATTTCAGTACTTGGCACTCAAAGGGCACTAAGCATAGAGTGTGAAAACTGAGTTTCCTTGAGAGCTGCTTGGAAGCCTGATGGTGTGTGAAGTTAGTGAGCCAAATGGAGTTGTTCTCCCACAAGAACCACTCGGCTGCTTCTTCTTCAATATGCCCTTCACCAACATGCAGTGTTTCCTTGATTGAATTAGCTCTCACACCAATATTTGCGTCTAGAGCCTTTGCATTGAGGGCTATCTGCAAACGGCTGTGGCGCTGAAGTTGCCTGTGAATGTGGAGTTGGTGGCATGTGAAACCCGCATGTGGAGCATTCGTTTGTGTGGGATGCTCTATCAGGTTCATTCCTAGATAATGCACTCAAAGGGCACTAAGCATAGAGTGTGAAAACTGAGTTTCCTTGAGAGCTGCTTGGAAGCCTGATGGTGTGTGAAGTTAGTGAGCCAAATGGAGTTGTTCTCCCACAAGAACCACTCGGCTGATCCTTCTTCAATATGCCCTTCACCAACATGCAGTGTTTCCTTGATTGAATTAGCTCTCACACCAATATTTGCGTCTAGAGCCTTTGCATTGAGGGCTATCTGAAAACGGCTGTGGCTCTGAAGTTGCCTGTGAATGTGGAGTTGGTGGCATGTGAAACCCGCATGTGGAGCATTCGTTTGTGTGGGATGCTCACCAAGCTTCATTTCAGTCCTAGGCATACAAAGGGCACTAAGCATAGAGTGTGAAAACTGAGTTTCCTTGAGAGCTGCTTGGAAGCCTGATGGTGTGTGAAGTTAGTGAGCCAAATGGAGTTGTTCTCCCACAAGAACCACTCGGCTGATCCTTCTTCAATATGCCGTTCACCAACATGCAGTGTTTCCTTGATTGAATTAGCTCTCACACCAATATTTGCGTCTAGAGCCTTTGCATTGAGGGCTATCTGAAAATAGCTGTGGCGCTGAAGTTGCCTGTGAATGTGGAGTTGGTTGCATGTGAAACCCGCATGTGGAGCATTCGTTTGTGTGGGATGCTCTACCAGGTTCATTCCTAGATAATGCACTCAAAGGGCACTAAGCATAGAGTGTGAAAACTGAGTTTCCTTGAGAGCTGCTTGGAAGCCTGATGGTGTGTGAAGTTAGTGAGCCAAATGGAGTTGTTCTCCACAAGAACCACTCGGCTGATCCTTCTTCAATATGCCCTTCACCAACATGCAGTGTTTCCTTGATTGAATTAGCTCTCACACAAATATTTGCGTCTAGAGCCTTTGCATTGAGGGCTATCTGAAAACGGCTGTGGCGCTGAAGTTGCCTGTGAATGTGGAGTTGGTGGCATGTGAAACCCGCATGTGGAGCACTCGTTTGTGTGGGATGCTCTACCAAGTTCATTCCTAGATAATGCACTCAAAGGGCACTAAGCATAGAGGGTGAAAACTGAGTTTCCTTGAGAGCTGCTTGGAAGCCTGATGGTGTGTGAAGTTAGTGAGCCAAATGGAGTTGTTGTCCCACAAGAACCACTCGGCTGATCCTTCTTCAATATACCCTTCACCAACATGCAGGTTTCCTTGATTGAATTAGCTCTCACACCAATATTTGCGTCTAGAGCCTTTGCATTGAGGGCTATCTGCAAACGGCTGTGGCGCTGAAGTTGCCTGTGAATGTGGAGTTGGTGGCATGTGAAACCCGCATGTGGAGCATTCGTTTGTGTGGGATGCTCTACCAGGTTCATTCCTAGATAATGCACTCAAAGGGCACTAAGCATAGAGTGTGAAAACTGAGTTTCCTTGAGAGCTGCTGGAAGCCTGATGGTGTGTGAAGTTAGTGAGCCAAATGGAGTTGTTCTCCCACAAGAACCACTCGGCTGATCCTTCTTCAATATGCCCTTCACCAACATGCAGTGTTTCCTTGATTGAATTAGCTCTCACACCAATATTTGCGTCTAGAGCCTTTGCATTGAGGACTATCTGAAAACGGCTGTGACGCTGAAGTTGCCTGTGAATGTGGAGTTGGTGGCCTGTGAAACCCGCATGTGGAGCATTCGTTTGTGTGGGATGCTCTACCAGGTTCATTCAATTCCTAGGCATACAAAGGGCACTAAGCATAGAGTGTGAAAACTGAGTTTCCTTGAGAGCTGCTTGGAAGTCTGATGGTGTGTGAAGTTAGTGAGCCAAATGGAGTTGTTCTCCCACAAGAACCACTCGGCTGATCCTTCTTCAATATGTCCTTCACCAACATGCAGTGTTTCCTTGATTGAATTAGCTCTCACACCAATATTTGCGTCTAGAGCCTTTGCATTGAGGGCTATCTGAAAACGGCTGTGGCACTGAAGTTGCCTGTGAATGTGGAGTTGGTGGCATGTGAAACCAGCATGTGGAGCGTTCGTTTGTGTGAGATCCTCACCAAGCTTCATTTCAGTCCTAGGCACTCAAAGGGCACTAAGCATAGAGTGTGAAAACTGAGTTTCCTTGAGAGCTGCTTGGAAGCCTGATGGTGTGTGAAGTTAGTGAGCCAAATGGAGTTGTTCTCCACAAGAACCACTCGGCTGATCCTTCTTCAATATGCCCTTAACCAACATGCAGTGTTTCCTTGATTGAATTAGCTCTCACACCAATATTTGCGTCTAGAGCTTTTGCATTGAGGGCTATCTGAAAACGGCTGTGGCGCTGAAGTTGCCTGTGAATGTGGAGTTGGTGGCATGTGAAACCCGCATGTGGAGCATTCGTTTGTGTGGGATGCTCTACAAGTTCATTCCTAGATAATGCACTCAAAGGGCACTAAGCATAGAGTGTGAAAACTGAGTTTCCTTGAGAGCTGCTTGGAAGCCTGATGGTGTGTGAAGTTAGTGAGCCAAATGGAGTTGTTCTCCACAAGAACCACTCGGCTGATCCTTCTTCAATATGCCCTTCACCAACATGCAGTGTTTCCTTGATTGAATTAGCTCTCACACCAATATTTGCGTCTAGAGCCTTTGCATTGAGGGCTATCTGAAAACGGCTGTGGCGCTGAAGTTGCCTGTGAATGTGGAGTTGGTGGCATGTGAAACCCGCATGTGGAGCATTCGTTTGTGTGGGATCCTCAGCAAGCTTCATTTCAGTCCTAGGCACTCAAAGGGCACTAAGCATAGAGGGTGAAAACTAAGTTTAATTGAGAGCTGCTTGGAAGCCTGATGGTGTGTGAAGTTAGTGAGCCAAATGGAGTTGTTCTCCCACAAGAACCACTCGGCTGATCCTTCTTCAATATGCCCTTCACCAACATGCAGTGTTTCCTTGATTGAATTAGCTCTCACACCAATATTTGCATCTAGAGCCTTTGCATTGAGGGCTATCTGAAACGGCTGTGGCACTGAAGTTGCCTGTGAATGTGGAGTTGGTGGCATGTGAAACCAGCATGTGGAGCATTCGTTTTTGTGAGATCCTCACCAACCTTCATTTCAGTCCTTGGCACTCAAAGGGCACTAAGCATAGAGTGTGAAAACTGAGTTTCCTTGAGAGCTGCTTGGAAGTCTGATGGTGTGTGAAGTTAGTGAGCCAAATGGAGTTGTTCTCCCACAATAACCACTCGGCTGATCCTTTTTCAATATGCCCTTCACCAACATGCAGTGTTTCCTTGATTGAATTAGCTCTCACACCAATATTTGCGTCTAGAGCCTTTCCATTGAGGGCTATCTGAAAACGGCTGTGGCGCTGAAGTTGCCTGTGAATGTGGAGTTGGTGGCATGTGAAACCCGCATGTGGAGCATTCGTTTGTGTGGGATGCTCTACCAAGTTCATTCCTAGATAATGCACTCAAAGGGCACTAAGCATAGAGTGTGAAAACTGAGTTTCCTTGAGAGCTGCTTGGAAGCCTGATGGTGTGTGAAGTTAGTGAGCCAAATGGAGTTGTTCTCCCACAAGAACCACTCGGCTGATCCTTCTTCAATATGCCCTTCACCAACATGCAGTGTTTCCTTGATTGAATTAGCTCTCACACCAATATTTGCGTCTAGAGCCTTTGCATTGAGGGCTATCTGAAAACGGCTGTGGCGCTGAAGTTGCCTGTGAATGTGGAGTTGGTGGCATGTGAAACCCGCATGTGAGCATTCGTTTGTGTGGGATCCTCACCAAGCTTCATTTCAGTCCTAGGCACAAAAAGGGCACTAAGCATAGAGTGTGAAAACTAAGTTTAATTGAGAGCTGCTTGGAAGCTGATGGTGTGTGAAGTTAGTGAGCCAAATGGAGTTGTTCTCCCACAAGAACCACTCGGCTGATCCTTCTTCAATATGCCCTTCACCAACATGCAGTGTTTCCTTGATTGAATTAGCTCTCACACCAATATTTGCGTCTAGAGCCTTTGCATTGAGGGCTATCTGCAAACGGCTGTGGCGCTGAAGTTGCCTGTGAATGTGGAGTTGGTGGCATGTGAAACCCGCATGTGGAGCATTCGTTTGTGTGAGATCCTCACCAAGCTTCATTTCAGTCCTAGGCACTCAAAGGGCACTAAGCATAGAGTGTGAAAACTGAGTTTCCTTGAGAGCTGCTTGGAAGCCTGATGGTGTGTGAAGTTAGTGAGCCAAATGGAGTTGTTCTCCCACAAGAACCACTCGGCTGCTTCTTCTTCAATATGCCCTTCACCAACATGCAGTGTTTCCTTGATTGAATTAGCTCTCACACCAATATTTGCGTCTAGAGCCTTTGCATTGAGGGCTATCTGAAAACGGCTGTGGCGCTGAAGTTGCCTGTGAATGTGGAGTTGGTGGCATGTGAAACCCGCATGTGGAGCATTCGTTTGTGTGGGATGCTGACCAAGCTTCATTTCAGTCCTTGGCACTCAAAGGGCACTAAGCATAGAGTGTGAAACTGAGTTTCCTTGAGAGCTCCTTGGAAGCCTGATGGTGTGTGAAGTTAGTGAGCCAAATGGAGTTGTTCTCCCACAAGAACCACTCGCTGATCCTTCTTCAATATGCCCTTCACCAACATGCAGTGTTTCCTTGATTGAATTAGCTCTCACACCAATATTTGCGTCTAGAGCCTTTGCATTGAGGGCTATCTGAAAACGGCTGTGGCGCTGAAGTTGCCTGTGAATGTGGAGTTGGTGGCATGTGAAACCCGCATGTGGAGCATTCGTTTTTGTGGGATGCTCTACCAGGTTCATTCCTAGATAATGCACTCAAAGGCACTAAGCATAGAGTGTGAAAACTGAGTTTCCTTGAGAGCTGCTTGGAAGCCTGATGGTGTGTGAAGTTAGTGAGCCAAATGGAGTTGTTCTCCCACAAGAACCACTCGGCTGATCCTTCTTCAATATGCCCTTCACCAACATGCAGTGTTTCCTTGATTGAATTAGCTCTCACACCAATATTTGCGTCTAGAGCCTTTGCATTGAGGGCTATCTGAAAACGGCTGTGGCGCTGAAGTTGCCTGTGAATGTGGAGTTGGTGGCATGTGAAACCCGCATGTGGAGCATTCGTTTTTTGTGGATGCTCTACAAGGTTCATTCCTAGATAATGCACTCAAAGGGCACTAAGCATAGAGGTGAAAACTGAGTTTCCTTGAGAGCTGCTTGGAAGCCTGATGGTGTGTGAAGTTAGTGAGCCAAATGGAGTTGTTCTCCACAAGAACCACTCAGCTGATCCTTCTTCAATATGCCGTTCACCAACATGCAGTGTTTCCTTGATTGAATTAGCTCTCACACCAATATTTGCGTCTAGAGCCTTTGCATTGAGGGCTATCTGAAAACGATGTGGTGCTGAAGTTGCCTGTGAATGTGGAGTTGGTGGCATGTGAAACCCGCATGTGGAGCATTCGTTTGTGTGCGATGCTCTACCAGGTTCATTCAATTCCTAGGCATACAAAGGGCACTAAGCATAGAGTGTGAAAACTGAGTTTCCTTGAGAGCTGCTTGGAAGTCTGATGGTGTGTGAAGTTAGTGAGCCAAATGGAGTTGTTCTCCCACAAGATCCACTCGGCTGATCCTTCTTCAATATGCCCTTCACCAACATGCAGTGTTTCCTTGATTGAATTAGCTGTCACACCAATATTTGCATCTAGAGCCTTTGCATTGAGGGCTATCTGAAAACGGCTGTGGCACTGAAGTTGCCTGTGAATGTGGAGTTGGTGGCATGTGAAACCAGCATGTGGAGCATTCGTTTTTGTGAGATCCTCACCAACATTCATTTCAGTACTTGGCACTCAAAGGGCACTAAGCATAGAGTGTGAAAACTGAGTTTCCTTGAGAGCTGCTTGGAAGCCTGATGGTGTGTGAAGTTAGTGAGCCAAATGGAGTTGTTCTCCCACAAGAACCACTCGGCTGCTTCTTCTTCAATATGCCCTTCACCAACATGCAGTGTTTCCTTGATTGAATTAGCTCTCACACCAATATTTGCGTCTAGAGCCTTTGCATTGAGGGCTATCTGCAAACGGCTGTGGCGCTGAAGTTGCCTGTGAATGTGGAGTTGGTGGCATGTGAAACCCGCATGTGGAGCATTCGTTTGTGTGGGATGCTCTATCAGGTTCATTCCTAGATAATGCACTCAAAGGGCACTAAGCATAGAGTGTGAAAACTGAGTTTCCTTGAGAGCTGCTTGGAAGCCTGATGGTGTGTGAAGTTAGTGAGCCAAATGGAGTTGTTCTCCCACAAGAACCACTCGGCTGATCCTTCTTCAATATGCCCTTCACCAACATGCAGTGTTTCCTTGATTGAATTAGCTCTCACACCAATATTTGCGTCTAGAGCCTTTGCATTGAGGGCTATCTGAAAACGGCTGTGGCTCTGAAGTTGCCTGTGAATGTGGAGTTGGTGGCATGTGAAACCCGCATGTGGAGCATTCGTTTGTGTGGGATGCTCACCAAGCTTCATTTCAGTCCTAGGCATACAAAGGGCACTAAGCATAGAGTGTGAAAACTGAGTTTCCTTGAGAGCTGCTTGGAAGCCTGATGGTGTGTGAAGTTAGTGAGCCAAATGGAGTTGTTCTCCCACAAGAACCACTCGGCTGATCCTTCTTCAATATGCCGTTCACCAACATGCAGTGTTTCCTTGATTGAATTAGCTCTCACACCAATATTTGCGTCTAGAGCCTTTGCATTGAGGGCTATCTGAAAATAGCTGTGGCGCTGAAGTTGCCTGTGAATGTGGAGTTGGTTGCATGTGAAACCCGCATGTGGAGCATTCGTTTGTGTGGGATGCTCTACCAGGTTCATTCCTAGATAATGCACTCAAAGGGCACTAAGCATAGAGTGTGAAAACTGAGTTTCCTTGAGAGCTGCTTGGAAGCCTGATGGTGTGTGAAGTTAGTGAGCCAAATGGAGTTGTTCTCCCACAAGAACCACTCGGCTGATTCTTCTTCAATATGCCCTTCACCAACATGCAGTGTTTCCTTGATTGAATTAGCTCTCACACAAATATTTGCGTCTAGAGCCTTTGCATTGAGGGCTATCTGAAAACGGCTGTGGCGCTGAAGTTGCCTGTGAATGTGGAGTTGGTGGCATGTGAAACCCGCATGTGGAGCACTCGTTTGTGTGGGATGCTCTACCAAGTTCATTCCTAGATAATGCACTCAAAGGGCACTAAGCATAGAGGGTGAAAACTGAGTTTCCTTGAGAGCTGCTTGGAAGCCTGATGGTGTGTGAAGTTAGTGAGCCAAATGGAGTTGTTGTCCCACAAGAACCACTCGGCTGATCCTTCTTCAATATACCCTTCACCAACATGCAGTGTTTCCTTGATTGAATTAGCTCTCACACCAATATTTGCGTCTAGAGCCTTTGCATTGAGGGCTATCTGCAAACGGCTGTGGCGCTGAAGTTGCCTGTGAATGTGGAGTTGGTGGCATGTGAAACCCGCATGTGGAGCATTCGTTTGTGTGGGATGCTCTACCAGGTTCATTCCTAGATAATGCACTCAAAGGGCACTAAGCATAGAGTGTGAAAACTGAGTTTCCTTGAGAGCTGCTTGGAAGCCTGATGGTGTGTGAAGTTAGTGAGCCAAATGGAGTTGTTCTCCCACAAGAACCACTCGGCTGATCCTTCTTCAATATGCCCTTCACCAACATGCAGTGTTTCCTTGATTGAATTAGCTCTCACACCAATATTTGCGTCTAGAGCCTTTGCATTGAGGACTATCTGAAAACGGCTGTGACGCTGAAGTTGCCTGTGAATGTGGAGTTGGTGGCCTGTGAAACCCGCATGTGGAGCATTCGTTTGTGTGGGATGCTCTACCAGGTTCATTCAATTCCTAGGCATACAAAGGGCACTAAGCATAGAGTGTGAAAACTGAGTTTCCTTGAGAGCTGCTTGGAAGTCTGATGGTGTGTGAAGTTAGTGAGCCAAATGGAGTTGTTCTCCCACAAGAACCACTCGGCTGATCCTTCTTCAATATGTCCTTCACCAACATGCAGTGTTTCCTTGATTGAATTAGCTCTCACACCAATATTTGCGTCTAGAGCCTTTGCATTGAGGGCTATCTGAAAACGGCTGTGGCACTGAAGTTGCCTGTGAATGTGGAGTTGGTGGCATGTGAAACCAGCATGTGGAGCGTTCGTTTGTGTGAGATCCTCACCAAGCTTCATTTCAGTCCTAGGCACTCAAAGGGCACTAAGCATAGAGTGTGAAAACTGAGTTTCCTTGAGAGCTGCTTGGAAGCCTGATGGTGTGTGAAGTTAGTGAGCCAAATGGAGTTGTTCTCCCACAAGAACCACTCGGCTGATCCTTCTTCAATATGCCCTTAACCAACATGCAGTGTTTCCTTGATTGAATTAGCTCTCACACCAATATTTGCGTCTAGAGCTTTTGCATTGAGGGCTATCTGAAAACGGCTGTGGCGCTGAAGTTGCCTGTGAATGTGGAGTTGGTGGCATGTGAAACCCGCATGTGGAGCATTCGTTTGTGTGGGATGCTCTACCAAGTTCATTCCTAGATAATGCACTCAAAGGGCACTAAGCATAGAGTGTGAAAACTGAGTTTCCTTGAGAGCTGCTTGGAAGCCTGATGGTGTGTGAAGTTAGTGAGCCAAATGGAGTTGTTCTCCCACAAGAACCACTCGGCTGATCCTTCTTCAATATGCCCTTCACCAACATGCAGTGTTTCCTTGATTGAATTAGCTCTCACACCAATATTTGCGTCTAGAGCCTTTGCATTGAGGGCTATCTGAAAACGGCTGTGGCGCTGAAGTTGCCTGTGAATGTGGAGTTGGTGGCATGTGAAACCGCATGTGGAGCATTCGTTTGTGTGGGATCCTCAGCAAGCTTCATTTCAGTCCTAGGCACTCAAAGGGCACTAAGCATAGAGGGTGAAAACTAAGTTTAATTGAGAGCTGCTTGGAAGCCTGATGGTGTGTGAAGTTAGTGAGCCAAATGGAGTTGTTCTCCCACAAGAACCACTCGGCTGATCCTTCTTCAATATGCCCTTCACCAACATGCAGTGTTTCCTTGATTGAATTAGCTCTCACACCAATATTTGCATCTAGAGCCTTTGCATTGAGGGCTATCTGAAAACGGCTGTGGCACTGAAGTTGCCTGTGAATGTGGAGTTGGTGGCATGTGAAACCAGCATGTGGAGCATTCGTTTTTGTGAGATCCTCACCAACCTTCATTTCAGTCCTTGGCACTCAAAGGGCACTAAGCATAGAGTGTGAAAACTGAGTTTTCCTTGAGAGCTGCTTGGAAGTCTGATGATGTGTGAAGTTAGTGAGCCAAATGGAGTTGTTCTCCACAATAACCACTCGGCTGATCCTTTTTCAATATGCCCTTCACCAACATTGCAGTGTTTCCTTGATTGAATTAGCTCTCACACCAATATTTGCGTCTAGAGCCTTTCCATTGAGGGCTATCTGAAAACGGCTGTGGCGCTGAAGTTGCCTGTGAATGTGGAGTTGGTGGCATGTGAAACCCGCATGTGGAGCATTCGTTTGTGTGGGATGCTCTACCAAGTTCATTCCTAGATAATGCACTCAAAGGGCACTAAGCATAGAGTGTGAAAACTGAGTTTCCTTGAGAGCTGCTTGAAGCCTGATGGTGTGTGAAGTTAGTGAGCCAAATGGAGTTGTTCTCCCACAAGAACCACTCGGCTGATCCTTCTTCAATATGCCCTTCACCAACATGCAGTGTTTCCTTGATTGAATTAGCTCTCACACCAATATTTGCGTCTAGAGCCTTTGCATTGAGGGCTATCTGAAAACGGCTGTGCGCTGAAGTTGCCTGTGAATGTGGAGTTGGTGGCATGTGAAA
>NW_026697209.1:0-36642 GCF_030435755.1 Ochotona princeps | reverse complement strand
ATGTGAAAACGGCTGTGGCGCTGAAGTTGCCTGTGAATGTGGAGTTGGTGGCATGTGAAACTCGCATGTGGAGCATTCGTTTGTGTGGGATGCTCTACCAGGTTCATTTCAGTCCTAGGCACTCAAAGGGCACTAAGCATAGAGTGTGAAAACTGAGTTTCCTTGAGAGCTGCTTGGAAGCCTGATGGTGTGTGAAGTTAGTGAGCCAAATGGAGTTGTTCTCCCACAAGAACCACTCGGCTGATCCTTCTTCAATATGCCCTTCACCAATATGCAGTGTTTCCTTGATTGAATTAGCTCTCACACTAAAATTTGAGTATAGAGCCTTTGCATTGAGAGCTATCTGAAAATGGCTGTGGCGCTGAACTTGCCTGAGAATGTGGAGTTGGTGGCATGTGAAACCCGCATGTGGAGCATTCGTTTGTGTGGGATGCTCTACCAGGTTCATTCCTAGATAATGCACTCAAAGGGCACTAAGCATAGAGTGTGAAAACTGAGTTTCCTTGAGAACTGCTTGGAAGCCTGATGGTGTGTGAAGTTAGTGAGCCAAATGGAGTTGTTCTCCCACAAGAACCACTTGGCTGATCCTTCTTCAATATGCCCTTCACCAACATGCAGTGTTTCCTTGATTGAATTAGCTCTCACACCAATATTTGCGTCTAGAGCCTTTGCGTTGACAGCTATCTGAAAACGGCTGTGGCGCTGAAGTTGCCTGTGAATGTGGAGTTGTTTGCATGTGAAACCCGCATGTGGAGCTTTGGTTTGTGTGGGAAGCTCTGCAAGCTTCATTTCAGTCCTAGGCACTCAAAGGGCACTAAGCATAGAGTGTGAAAACTGAGTTTCCTTGAGAGCTGCTTGGAAGCCTGATGGTGTGTGAAGTTAGTGAGCCAAATGGAGTTGTTCTCCCACAAGAACCACTCGGCTGATCCTTCTTCAATATGCCCTTCACCAATATGCAGTGTTTCCTTGATTGAATTAGCTCTCACACTAAAATTTGAGTATAGAGCCTTTGCATTGAGAGCTATCTGAAAATGGCTGATGGCGCTGAACTTGCCTGAGAATGTGGAGTTGGTGGCATGTGAAAACCCGCATGTGAGCATTCGTTTGTGTGGGATGCTCTCTACCAGGTTCATTCCTAGATAATGCACTCAAAGGGTACTAAGCATAGAGTGTGGAAAACTGAGTTTCCTTGAGAACTGCTTGGAAGCCTGATGGTGTGTGAAGTTAGTGAGCCAAATGGAGTTGTTCTCCCACAAGAACCACTTGGCTGATCCTTCTTCAATAGGCCCTTCACCAACATGCAGTGTTTCCTTGATTGAATTAGCTCTCCACCAATATTTGCGTCTAGAGCCTTTGCATTGAGAGCTATCTGAAAACGGCTGTGGCGCTGAAGTTGCCTGTGAATGTGGAGTTGGTGGCATGTGAAACCCGCATCTGGAGCATTCGTTTGTGTGGGATGCTCTACCAGGTTCATTCCTAGATAATGCACTCAAAGGGCACTAAGCATAGAGTGTGAAAACTGAGTTTCCTTCAGAGCTGCTTGGAAACCTGATGGTGTGTGAAGTTAGTGAGCCAAATGGAGTTGTTCTCCCACAAGAATCACTCGGCTGATACTTCTTCAATATGCCCTTCACCAACATGCAGTGTTTCTTTAATTGAATTAGCTCTCACACCAATATTTTCGTCTAGAGCCTTTGCATTGAGGGCTATCTGAAAACAGCTGTGGCGCTGAAGTTGCCTGTGAATGTGGAGTTTGTGGCATGTGAAACCCGCATGTGGAGCATTCGTTTGTGTGGGATGCTCACCAAGCTTCACTTCAGTCCTAGGCAAACAAAGGGCACTAAGCATAGATTGTGAAAACTGAGTTTCCTTGAGAGCTGCTTGGAAGCCTGATGGTGTGTGAAGTTAGTGAGCCAAATGGAGTTGTTCTCCACAAGAACCACTCGGCTGATCCTTCTTCAATATGCTCTTCACCAACATGCAGTGTTTCCTTGATTGAATTAGCTCTCACACCAATATTTGCGTCTAGAGCCTTTGCATTGAGGGCTAATTGAAAACGGCTGTGGAGCTGAAGTTGCCTGTGAATGTGGAGTTGGTGGCATGTGAAACCCGCATGTGGAGCATTCGTTTGTGTGGAATGCTCACCAAGCTTCATTTCAGTCCTAGGCACTCAAAGGGCACTAAGCATAGAGTGTGAAAACTGAGTTTCCTTGAGAGCTGCTTGGAAGCCTGATGGTGTGTGAAGTTAGTGAGCCAAATGGAGTTGTTCTCCCACAAGAACCACTTGGCTGATCCTTCTTCAATATGCTCTTCATCAACATGCATTGTTTCCTTGATTGAATTAGCTCTCACACCAATATTTGCGTCTAGAGCCTTTGCATTGAGAGCTATCTGAAAACGGCTGTGACGCTGAAGTTGCCTGTGAATGTGGAGTTGGTGGCATGTGAAACCCGCATGTGGAGCATTCGTTTGTGTGGGATGCTCTGCCAGGTTCATTCCTAGATAATGCACTCAAAGGGCACTAAGCATAGAGTGTGAAAACTGAGTTTCCTTGTGAGCTGCTTGGAAGCCTGATGGTGTGTGAAGTAAGTGAGCCAAATGGAGTTGTTCTCCCACAAGAACCACTTGGCTGATCCTTCTTCAATATGCCCTTCACCAACATGCAGTGTTTCCTTGATTGAATTAGCTCTCACACCAATATTTTCGTCTCGAACCCTTGCATTGAGGGCTTTGTGAAAACGGCTGTGGCGCTGAAGTTGCCTGTGAATGTGGAGTTGGTGGCATGTGAAACTCGCATGTGGAGCATTCGTTTGTGTGGGATGCTCACCAAGCTTCATTTCAGTCCTAGGCACTCAAAGGGCACTAAGCATAGAGTGTGAAAACTGAGTTTCCTTGAGAGCTGCTTGGAAGCCTGATGGTGTGTGAAGTTAGTGAGCCAAATGGAGTTGTTTTCCCACAAGAACCACTCGGCTGATCCTTCTTCAATATGCCCTTCACCAATATGCAGTGTTTCCTTGATTGAATTAGCTCTCACACTAAAAATTTGAGTATAGAGCCTTTGCATTGAGAGCTATCTGAAAATGGCTGTGGCGCTGAACTTGCCTGAGAATGTGGAGTTGGTGGCATGTGAAACCCGCATGTGGAGCATTCGTTTGTGTGGGATGCTCTACCAGGTTCATTCCTAGATAATGCACTCAAAGGGCACTAAGCATAGAGTGTGAAAACTGAGTTTCCTTGAGAACTGCTTGGAAGCCTGATGGTGTGTGAAGTTAGTGAGCCAAATGGAGTTGTTCTCCCACAAGAACCACTTGGCTGATCCTTCTTCAATATGCCCTTCACCAACATGCAGTGTTTCCTTGATTGAATTAGCTCTCACACCAATATTTGCGTCTAGAGCCTTTGCATTGAGAGCTATCTGAAAACGGCTGTGGCGCTGAAGTTGCCTGTGAATGTGGAGTTGGTGGCATGTGAAACCCGCATCTGGAGCATTCGTTTGTGTGGGATGCTCTACCAGGTTCATTCCTAGATAATGCACTCAAAGGGCACTAAGCATAGAGTGTGAAAACTGAGTTTCCTTGAGAGCTGCTTGGAAACCTGATGGTGTGTGAAGTTAGTGAGCCAAATAGAGTTGTTCTCCCACAAGAATCACTCGGCTGATACTTCTTCAATATGCCCTTCACCAACATGCAGTGTTTCTTTAATTGAATTAGCTCTCACACCAATATTTTCGTCTAGAGCCTTTGCATTGAGGGCTATCTGAAAACAGCTGTGGCGCTGAAGTTGCCTGTGAATGTGGAGTTGGTGGCATGTGAAACCCGCATGTGGAGCATTCGTTTGTGTGGGATGCTCACCAAGCTTCACTTCAGTCCTAGGCAAACAAAGGGCACTAAGCATAGATTGTGAAAACTGAGTTTCCTTGAGAGCTGCTTGGAAGCCTGATGGTGTGTGAAGTTAGTGAGCCAAATGGAGTTGTTCTCCCACAAGAACCACTCGGCTGATCCTTCTTCAATATGCTCTTCACCAACATGCAGTGTTTCCTTGATTGAATTAGCTCTCACACCAATATTTGCGTCTAGAGCCTTTGCATTGAGGGCTAATTGAAAACGGCTGTGGCGCTGAAGTTGCCTGTGAATGTGGAGTTGGTGGCATGTGAAACCCGCATGTGGAGCATTCGTTTGTGTGGAATGCTCACCAAGCTTCATTTCAGTCCTAGGCACTTCAAAAGAGGCACTAAGCAATAGAGTGTGAAAACTGAGTTTCTTTGAGAGCTGCTTGGAAGCCTGATGGTGTGTGAAGTTAGTGAGCCAAATGGAGTTGTTCTCCACAAGAACCACTCGGCTGATCCTTCTTCAATATGCTCTTCATCAACATGCATTGTTTCCTTGATTGAATTAGCTCTCACACCAATATTTGCGTCTAGAGCCTTTGCATTGAGAGCTATCTGAAAACGGCTGTGACGCTGAAGTTGCCTGTGAATGTGGAGTTGGTGGCATGTGAAACCCGCATGTGGAGCATTCGTTTGTGTGGGATGCTCTGCCAGGTTCATTTCAGTCCTAGGCACTCAAAGGGCACTAAGCATAGAGTGTGAAAACTGAGTTTCCTTGAGAGCTGCTTGGAAGCCTGATGGTGTGTGAAGTTAGTGAGCCAAATGGAGTTGTTCTCCCACAAGAAGCACTCGGCTGATCCTTCTTCAATATGCCCTTCACCAACATGCAGTGTTTCCTTGATTGAAATAGCTCTCACACCAATATTTGCGTCTAGAGCCTTTGCATTGAGGGCTATCTGAAAACGGCTGTGGTGCTGAAGTTGCCTGTGAATGTGGAGTTGGTGGCATGTGAAACCCGCATGTGGAGCATTCATTTGTGTGGGATGCTCAGCAAGCTTCATTTCAGTCCTAGGCACTCAAAGGGCACTAAGCATAGAGTGTGAAAACTGAGTTTTCTTGAGAGCTGCTTGGAAGCCTGATGGTGTGTGAAGTTAGTGAGCCAAATGGAGTTGTTCTCCCACAAGAACCACTCGGCTGATCCTTCTTCAATAGGCCCTTCACCAACATGCAGTGTTTCCTTGATTGAATTAGCTCTCACACCAATATTTGCGTCTAGAGCCTTTGCATTGAGGGCTATGTGAAAACGGCTGTGGCGCTGAAGTTGCCCTGTGAATGTGGAGTTGGTGGCATGTGAAACCCGCATGTGGAGTATTCTTTTGGGTGGGATGCTCTACCAGGTTCATTCCTAGATAATGCACTCAAAGGGCACTAAGCATAGAGTGTGAAAACTGAGTTTCCTTGAGAACTGCTTGGAAGCCTGATGGTGTGTGAAGTTAGTGAGCCAAATGGAGTTGTTCTCCCACAAGAACCACTCGGCTGATCCTTCTTCAATATGCCCTTCACCAACATGCAGTGTTTCCTTGATTGAATTAGCTCTCACACCAATATTTGCGTCTAGAGCCTTTGCATTGAGGGCCATGTGAAAACGGCTGTGGCGCTGAAGTTGCCTGTGAATGTGGAGTTGGTGGCATGTGAAACCCGCATGCGGAGCATTCATTTGTGTGGGATGCTCAGCAAGCTTAATTTCAGTCCTAGGCACTCAAAGGGCACTAAGCATAGAGTGTGAAAACTGAGTTTCCTTGAGAGCTGCTTGGAAGCCTGATGGTGTGTGAAGTTAGTGAGCCAAATGGAGTTGTTCTCCCACAAGAACCACTCAGCTGATCCTTCTTCAATATGCCCTTCACCAACATGCAGTGTTTCCTTTTCCTTGATTGAATTATCTCTCACACCAATATTTGCGTCTAGAGCCTTTGCATTGAGGGCTATCTGAAAACGGCTGTGGCGCTGAAGTTGCCTGTGAATGTGGAGTTGGTGGCATGTGAAACCCGCATGTGGAGTATTCGTTTGTGTGGGATGCTCTACCAGGTTCATTCCTAGATAATGCACTCAAATGGCACTAAGCATAGAGTGTGAAAACTGAGTTGCTTTGAGAGCTGCTTGGAAGCCTGATGGTGTGTGAAGTTAGTGAGCCAAATGGAGTTGATCTCCCACAAGAAACACTCGGCTGATCCTTCTTCAATATGCCCTTCACCAACATGCAGTGTTTCCTTGAATGAATTAGCTCTCACACCAATATTTGCGTCTAGAACCTTTGCATTGAGGGCTATGTGAAAACGGCTGTGGCGCTGAAGTTGCCTGTGAATGTGGAGTTGGTGGCATGTGAAACCCGCATGTGGAGCCTTCGTTTCTGTGGGATGCTCACCAAGCTTCATTTCAGTCCTAGGCACTCAAAGGGCACTAAGCATGGAGTGTGAAAACTGAGTTTCCTTGAGAGCTGCTTGGAAGCCTGATGGTGTGTGAAGTTAGTGAGCCAAATAGAGTTGTTCTCCCACAAGAACCACTCGGATGATCCTTCTTCAATATGCCCTTCACCAACATGCAGTGTTTCCTTGATTGAATTAGCTCTCACACCAATATTTGCGTCTAGAGCCTTTGCATTGAGGTCTATCTGAAAACGGCTGTGGCGCTGAAGTTGCCTGTGAATGTGGAGTTGGTGGCATGTGAAACCCGCATGTGGAGTATTCGTTTGTTTGGGATGCTCTACCAGGTTCATTCCTAGATAAAGCACTCTAAGGGCACTAAGCATAGAGTGTGAAAACTGAGTTTCCTTGAGAGCTGCTTGGAAGCCTGATGGTGTGTGAAGGTAGTGAGCCAAATGGAGTTGTTCTCCCACAAGAACCACTCGGCTGATCCTTCTTCAATATGCCCTTCACCAACATGCAGTGTTTCCTTGATTGAATTAGCTCTCACACCAATATTTGCGTCTAGAGCCTTTGCATTGAGGGCTAACTGAAAACGGCTGTGGCGCTGAAGTTGCCTGTGAATGTGGAGTTGGTGGCATGTGAAACCCGCATGTGGAGCCTTCGTTTCTGTGGGATGCTCACCAAGCTTCATTTCAGTCCTAGGCACTCAAAGGGCACTAAGCATAGAGTGTGAAAACTGAGTTTCCTTGAGAACTGCTTGGAAGCCTGATGGTGTGTGAAGTTAGTGAGCCAAATGGAGTTGTTCTCCCACAAGAAGCACTCGGCTGATCCTTCTTCAATATGCCTTTCACCAACATGCAGTGTTTCCTTGATTGAATTAGCTCTCACTCCAATATTTGCGTCTAGATCCTTTGCATTGAGGGCTATGTGAAAACGGCTGTGGCGCTCAAGTTGCCTGTGAATGTGGAGTTGGTGGCATGTGAAACCCGCATGTGGAGCATTCGTTTGTGTGGGATGCTCTACCTGGTTCATTCCTAGATAATGCACTCAAAGGGCACTAAGCATAGAGTGTGAAAACTGAGTTTCCTTGAGAGCTGCTTGGAAGCCTGATGGTGTGTGAAGTTAGTTAGCCAAATGGAGTTGTTCTCAAACAAGAACCACTTGGCTGATCCTTCTTCAATATGCCCTTCACCAACATGCAGTGTTTCCTTGATTGAATTAGCTCTCACACCAATATTTGCGTCTAGAGCCTTTGCATTGACAGCTATCTGAAAACGGCTGTGGCGCTGAAGTTGCCTGTGAATGTGGAGTTGTTTGCATGTGAAACCCGCATGTGGAGCTTTGGTTTGTGTGGGAAGCTCTGCAAGCTTCATTTCAGTCCTAGGCACTCAAAGGGCACTAAGCATAGAGTGTGAAAACTGAGTTTCCTTGAGAGCTGCTTGGAAGCCTGATGGTGTGTGAAGTTAGTGAGCCAAATGGAGTTGTTCTCCCACAAGAACCACTCGGCTGATCCTTCTTCAATATGCCCTTCACCAATATGCAGTGTTTCCTTGATTGAATTAGCTCTCACACTAAAATTTGAGTATAGAGCCTTTGCATTGAGAGCTATCTGAAAATGGCTGTGGCGCTGAACTTGCCTGAGAATGTGGAGTTGGTGGCATGTGAAACCCGCATGTGGAGCATTCGTTTGTGTGGGATGCTCTACCAGGTTCATTCCTAGATAATGCACTCAAAGGGCACTAAGCATAGAGTGTGAAAACTGAGTTTCCTTGAGAACTGCTTGGAAGCCTGATGGTGTGTGAAGTTAGTGAGCCAAATGGAGTTGTTCTCCCACAAGAACCACTCGGCTGATCCTTCTTCAATATGCCCTTCACCAACATGCAGTGTTTCCTTGATTGAATTAGCTCTCACACCAATATTTGCGTCTAGAGCCTTTGCATTGAGAGCTATCTGAAAAAGGCTGTGGCGCTGAAGTTGCCTGTGAATGTGGAGTTGGTGGCATGTGAAACCCGCATCTGGAGCATTCGTTTGTGTGGGATGCTCTACCAGGTTCATTCCTAGAAAATGCACTCAAAGGGCACTAAGCATAGAGTGTGAAAACTGAGTTTCCTTGAGAGCTGCTTGGAAACCTGATGGTGTGTGAAGTTAGTGAGCCAAATGGAGTTGTTCTCCCACAAGAATCACTCGGCTGATACTTCTTCAATATGCCCTTCACCAACATGCAGTGTTTCTTTAATTGAATTAGCTCTCACACCAATATTTGCGTCTAGAGCCTTTGCATTGAGGGCTATCTGAAAACAGCTGTGGCGCTGAAGTTGCCTGTGAATGTGGAGTTGGTGGCATGTGAAACCCGCATGTGGAGCATTCGTTTGTGTGGGATGCTCACCAAGCTTCACTTCAGTCCTAGGCAAACAAAGGGCACTAAGCATAGATTGTGAAAACTGAGTTTCCTTGAGAGCTGCTTGGAAGCCTGATGGTGTGTGAAGTTAGTGAGCCAAATGGAGTTGTTCTCCCACAAGAACCACTCGGCTGATCCTTCTTCAATATGCTCTTCACCAACATGCAGTGTTTCCTTGATTGAATTAGCTCTCACACCAATATTTGCGTCTAGAGCCTTTGCGTTGACAGCTATCTGAAAACGGCTGTGGCGCTGAAGTTGCCTGTGAATGTGGAGTTGGTGGCATGTGAAACCCGCATGTGGAGCATTCGTTTGTGTGGAATGCTCACCAAGCTTCATTTCAGTCCTAGGCACTCAAAGGGCACTAAGCATAGAGTGTGAAAACTGAGTTTCTTTGAGAGCTGCTTGGAAGCCTGATGGTGTGTGAAGTTAGTGAGCCAAATGGAGTTGTTCTCCCACAAGAACCACTCGGCTGATCCTTCTTCAATATGCTCTTCATCAACATGCATTGTTTCCTTGATTGAATTAGCTCTCACACCAATATTTGCGTCTAGAGCCTTTGCATTGAGAGCTATCTGAAAACGGCTGTGACGCTGAAGTTGCCTGTGAATGTGGAGTTGGTGGCATGTGAAACCCGCATGTGGAGCATTCGTTTGTGTGGGATGCTCTGCCAGGTTCATTCCTAGATAATGCACTCAAAGGGCACTAAGCATAGAGTGTCAAAACTGAGTTTCCTTGTGAGCTGCTTGGAAGCCTGATGGTGTGTGAAGTAAGTGAGCCAAATGGAGTTGTTCTCCCACAAGAACCACTTGGCTGATCCTTCTTCAATATGCCCTTCACCAACATGCAGTGTTTCCTTGATTGAATTAGCTCTCACACCAATATTTTCGTCTCGAACCCTTGCATTGAGGGCTATGTGAAAACGGCTGTGGCGCTGAAGTTGCCTGTGAATGTGGAGTTGGTGGCATGTGAAACTCGCATGTGGAGCATTCGTTTGTGTGGGATGCTCTACCAGGTTCATTTCAGTCCTAGGCACTCAAAGGGCACTAAGCATAGAGTGTGAAAACTGAGTTTCCTTGAGAGCTGCTTGGAAGCCTGATGGTGTGTGAAGTTAGTGAGCCAAATGGAGTTGTTCTCCCACAAGAACCACTCGGCTGATCCTTCTTCAATATGCCCTTCACCAATATGCAGTGTTTCCTTGATTGAATTAGCTCTCACACTAAAATTTGAGTATAGAGCCTTTGCATTGAGAGCTATCTGAAAATGGCTGTGGCGCTGAACTTGCCTGAGAATGTGGAGTTGGTGGCATGTGAAACCCGCATGTGGAGCATTCGTTTGTGTGGGATGCTCTACCAGGTTCATTCCTAGATAATGCACTCAAAGGGCACTAAGCATAGAGTGTGAAAACTGAGTTTCCTTGAGAACTGCTTGGAAGCCTGATGGTGTGTGAAGTTAGTGAGCCAAATGGAGTTGTTCTCCCACAAGAACCACTTGGCTGATCCTTCTTCAATATGCCCTTCACCAACATGCAGTGTTTCCTTGATTGAATTAGCTCTCACACCAATATTTGCGTCTAGAGCCTTTGCGTTGACAGCTATCTGAAAACGGCTGTGGCGCTGAAGTTGCCTGTGAATGTGGAGTTGTTTGCATGTGAAACCCGCATGTGGAGCTTTGGTTTGTGTGGGAAGCTCTGCAAGCTTCATTTCAGTCCTAGGCACTCAAAGGGCACTAAGCATAGAGTGTGAAAACTGAGTTTCCTTGAGAGCTGCTTGGAAGCCTGATGGTGTGTGAAGTTAGTGAGCCAAATGGAGTTGTTCTCCCACAAGAACCACTCGGCTGATCCTTCTTCAATATGCCCTTCACCAATATGCAGTGTTTCCTTGATTGAATTAGCTCTCACACTAAAATTTGAGTATAGAGCCTTTGCATTGAGAGCTATCTGAAAATGGCTGTGGCGCTGAACTTGCCTGAGAATGTGGAGTTGGTGGCATGTGAAACCCGCATGTGGAGCATTCGTTTGTGTGGGATGCTCTACCAGGTTCATTCCTAGATAATGCACTCAAAGGGTACTAAGCATAGAGTGTGAAAACTGAGTTTCCTTGAGAACTGCTTGGAAGCCTGATGGTGTGTGAAGTTAGTGAGCCAAATGGAGTTGTTCTCCCACAAGAACCACTTGGCTGATCCTTCTTCAATAGGCCCTTCACCAACATGCAGTGTTTCCTTGATTGAATTAGCTCTCACACCAATATTTGCGTCTAGAGCCTTTGCATTGAGAGCTATCTGAAAACGGCTGTGGCGCTGAAGTTGCCTGTGAATGTGGAGTTGGTGGCATGTGAAACCCGCATCTGGAGCATTCGTTTGTGTGGGATGCTCTACCAGGTTCATTCCTAGATAATGCACTCAAAGGGCACTAAGCATAGAGTGTGAAAACTGAGTTTCCTTCAGAGCTGCTTGGAAACCTGATGGTGTGTGAAGTTAGTGAGCCAAATGGAGTTGTTCTCCCACAAGAATCACTCGGCTGATACTTCTTCAATATGCCCTTCACCAACATGCAGTGTTTCTTTAATTGAATTAGCTCTCACACCAATATTTTCGTCTAGAGCCTTTGCATTGAGGGCTATCTGAAAACAGCTGTGGCGCTGAAGTTGCCTGTGAATGTGGAGTTGGTGGCATGTGAAACCCGCATGTGGAGCATTCGTTTGTGTGGGATGCTCACCAAGCTTCACTTCAGTCCTAGGCAAACAAAGGGCACTAAGCATAGATTGTGAAAACTGAGTTTCCTTGAGAGCTGCTTGGAAGCCTGATGGTGTGTGAAGTTAGTGAGCCAAATGGAGTTGTTCTCCCACAAGAACCACTCGGCTGATCCTTCTTCAATATGCTCTTCACCAACATGCAGTGTTTCCTTGATTGAATTAGCTCTCACACCAATATTTGCGTCTAGAGCCTTTGCATTGAGGGCTAATTGAAAACGGCTGTGGAGCTGAAGTTGCCTGTGAATGTGGAGTTGGTGGCATGTGAAACCCGCATGTGGAGCATTCGTTTGTGTGGAATGCTCACCAAGCTTCATTTCAGTCCTAGGCACTCAAAGGGCACTAAGCATAGAGTGTGAAAACTGAGTTTCCTTGAGAGCTGCTTGGAAGCCTGATGGTGTGTGAAGTTAGTGAGCCAAATGGAGTTGTTCTCCCACAAGAACCACTTGGCTGATCCTTCTTCAATATGCTCTTCATCAACATGCATTGTTTCCTTGATTGAATTAGCTCTCACACCAATATTTGCGTCTAGAGCCTTTGCATTGAGAGCTATCTGAAAACGGCTGTGACGCTGAAGTTGCCTGTGAATGTGGAGTTGGTGGCATGTGAAACCCGCATGTGGAGCATTCGTTTGTGTGGGATGCTCTGCCAGGTTCATTCCTAGATAATGCACTCAAAGGGCACTAAGCATAGAGTGTGAAAACTGAGTTTCCTTGTGAGCTGCTTGGAAGCCTGATGGTGTGTGAAGTAAGTGAGCCAAATGGAGTTGTTCTCCCACAAGAACCACTTGGCTGATCCTTCTTCAATATGCCCTTCACCAACATGCAGTGTTTCCTTGATTGAATTAGCTCTCACACCAATATTTTCGTCTCGAACCCTTGCATTGAGGGCTTTGTGAAAACGGCTGTGGCGCTGAAGTTGCCTGTGAATGTGGAGTTGGTGGCATGTGAAACTCGCATGTGGAGCATTCGTTTGTGTGGGATGCTCACCAAGCTTCATTTCAGTCCTAGGCACTCAAAGGGCACTAAGCATAGAGTGTGAAAACTGAGTTTCCTTGAGAGCTGCTTGGAAGCCTGATGGTGTGTGAAGTTAGTGAGCCAAATGGAGTTGTTTTCCCACAAGAACCACTCGGCTGATCCTTCTTCAATATGCCCTTCACCAATATGCAGTGTTTCCTTGATTGAATTAGCTCTCACACTAAAATTTGAGTATAGAGCCTTTGCATTGAGAGCTATCTGAAAATGGCTGTGGCGCTGAACTTGCCTGAGAATGTGGAGTTGGTGGCATGTGAAACCCGCATGTGGAGCATTCGTTTGTGTGGGATGCTCTACCAGGTTCATTCCTAGATAATGCACTCAAAGGGCACTAAGCATAGAGTGTGAAAACTGAGTTTTCCTTGAGAACTGCTTGGAAGCCTGATGGTGTGTGAAGTTAGTGAGCCAAATGGAGTTGTTCTCCCACAAGAACCACTTGGCTGATCCTTCTTCAATATGCCCTTCACCAACATGCAGTGTTTCCTTGATTGAATTAGCTCTCACACCAATATTTGCGTCTAGAGCCTTTGCATTGAGAGCTATCTGAAAACGGCTGTGGCGCTGAAGTTGCCTGTGAATGTGGAGTTGGTGGCATGTGAAACCCGCATCTGGAGCATTCGTTTGTGTGGGATGCTCTACCAGGTTCATTCCTAGATAATGCACTCAAAGGGCACTAAGCATAGAGTGTGAAAACTGAGTTTCCTTGAGAGCTGCTTGGAAACCTGATGGTGTGTGAAGTTAGTGAGCCAAATAGAGTTGTTCTCCCACAAGAATCACTCGGCTGATACTTCTTCAATATGCCCTTCACCAACATGCAGTGTTTCTTTAATTGAATTAGCTCTCACACCAATATTTTCGTCTAGAGCCTTTGCATTGAGGGCTATCTGAAAACAGCTGTGGCGCTGAAGTTGCCTGTGAATGTGGAGTTGGTGGCATGTGAAACCGCATGTGGAGCATTCGTTTGTGTGGGATGCTCACCAAGCTTCACTTCAGTCCTAGGCAAACAAAGGGCACTAAGCATAGATTGTGAAAACTGAGTTTCCTTGAGAGCTGCTTGGAAGCCTGATGGTGTGTGAAGTTAGTGAGCCAAATGGAGTTGTTCTCCCACAAGAACCACTCGGCTGATCCTTCTTCAATATGCTCTTCACCAACATGCAGTGTTTCCTTGATTGAATTAGCTCTCACACCAATATTTGCGTCTAGAGCCTTTGCATTGAGGGCTAATTGAAAACGGCTGTGGCGCTGAAGTTGCCTGTGAATGTGGAGTTGGTGGCATGTGAAACCCGCATGTGGAGCATTCGTTTGTGTGGAATGCTCACCAAGCTTCATTTCAGTCCTAGGCACTCAAAGGGCACTAAGCATAGAGTGTGAAAACTGAGTTTCTTTGAGAGCTGCTTGGAAGCCTGATGGTGTGTGAAGTTAGTGAGCCAAATGGAGTTGTTCTCCCACAAGAACCACTCGGCTGATCCTTCTTCAATATGCTCTTCATCAACATGCATTGTTTCCTTGATTGAATTAGCTCTCACACCAATATTTGCGTCTAGAGCCTTTGCATTGAGAGCTATCTGAAAACGGCTGTGACGCTGAAGTTGCCTGTGAATGTGGAGTTGGTGGCATGTGAAACCCGCATGTGGAGCATTCGTTTGTGTGGGATGCTCTGCCAGGTTCATTTCAGTCCTAGGCACTCAAAGGGCACTAAGCATAGAGTGTGAAAACTGAGTTTCCTTGAGAGCTGCTTGGAAGCCTGATGGTGTGTGAAGTTAGTGAGCCAAATGGAGTTGTTCTCCCACAAGAACCACTTGGCTGATCCTTCTTCAATATGCCCTTCACCAACATGCAGTGTTTCCTTGATTGAATTAGCTCTCACACCAATATTTTCGTCTCGAACCCTTGCATTGAGGGCTATGTGAAAACGGCTGTGGCGCTGAAGTTGCCTGTGAATGTGGAGTTGGTGGCATGTGAAACTCGCATGTGGAGCATTCGTTTGTGTGGGATGCTCACCAAGCTTCATTTCAGTCCTAGGCACTCAAAGGGCACTAAGCATAGAGTGTGAAAACTGAGTTTCCTTGAGAGCTGCTTGGAAGCCTGATGGTGTGTGAAGTTAGTGAGCCAAATGGAGTTGTTCTCCCACAAGAACCACTCGCTGATCCTTCTTCAATATGCCCTTCACCAATATGCAGTGTTTCCTTGATTGAATTAGCTCTCACACTAAAATTTGAGTATAGAGCCTTTGCATTGAGAGCTATCTGAAAATGGCTGTGGCGCTGAACTTGCCAGAGAATGTGGAGTTGGTGGCATGTGAAACCCGCATGTGGAGCATTCGTTTGTGTGGGATGCTCTACCAGGTTCATTCCTAGATAATGCACTCAAAGGGCACTAAGCATAGAGTGTGAAAACTGAGTTTCCTTGAGAACTGCTTGGAAGCCTGATGGTGTGTGAAGTTAGTGAGCCAAATGGAGTTGTTCTCCCACAAGAACCACTTGGCTGATCCTTCTTCAATATGCCCTTCACCAACATGCAGTGTTTCCTTGATTGAATTAGCTCTCACACCAATATTTGCGTCTAGAGCCTTTGCGTTGACAGCTATCTGAAAACGGCTGTGGCGCTGAAGTTGCCTGTGAATGTGGAGTTGTTTGCATGTGAAACCCGCATGTGGAGCTTTGGTTTGTGTGGGAAGCTCTGCAAGCTTCATTTCAGTCCTAGGCACTCAAAGGGCACTAAGCATAGAGTGTGAAAACTGAGTTTCCTTGAGAGCTGCTTGGAAGCCTGATGGTGTGTGAAGTTAGTGAGCCAAATGGAGTTGTTCTCCCACAAGAACCACTCGGCTGATCCTTCTTCAATATGCCCTTCACCAATATGCAGTGTTTCCTTGATTGAATTAGCTCTCACACTAAAATTTGAGTATAGAGCCTTTGCATTGAGAGCTATCTGAAAATGGCTGTGGCGCTGAACTTGCCTGAGAATGTGGAGTTGGTGGCATGTGAAACCCGCATGTGGAGCATTCGTTTGTGTGGGATGCTCTACCAGGTTCATTCCTAGATAATGCACTCAAAGGGTACTAAGCATAGAGTGTGAAAACTGAGTTTCCTTGAGAGCTGCTTGGAAGCCTGATGGTGTGTGAAGTTAGTGAGCCAAATGGAGTTGTTCTCCCACAAGAACCACTTGGCTGATCCTTCTTCAATAGGCCCTTCACCAACATGCAGTGTTTCCTTGATTGAATTAGCTCTCACACCAATATTTGCGTCTAGAGCCTTTGCATTGAGAGCTATCTGTAAACGGCTGTGGCGCTGAAGTTGCCTGTGAATGTGGAGTTGGTGGCATGTGAAACCCGCATCTGGAGCATTCGTTTGTGTGGGATGCTCTACCAGGTTCATTCCTAGATAATGCACTCAAAGGGCACTAAGCATAGAGTGTGAAAACTGAGTTTCCTTGAGAGCTGCTTGGAAACCTGATGGTGTGTGAAGTTAGTGAGCCAAATGGAGTTGTTCTCCCACAAGAATCACTCGGCTGATACTTCTTCAATATGCCCTTCACCAACATGCAGTGTTTCTTTAATTGAATTAGCTCTCACACCAATATTTTCGTCTAGAGCCTTTGCATTGAGGGCTATCTGAAAACAGCTGTGGCGCTGAAGTTGCCTGTGAATGTGGAGTTGGTGGCATGTGAAACCCGCATGTGGAGCATTCGTTTGTGTGGGATGCTCACCAAGCTTCACTTCAGTCCTAGGCAAACAAAGGGCACTAAGCATAGATTGTGAAAACTGAGTTTCCTTGAGAGCTGCTTGGAATCCTGATGGTGTGTGAAGTTAGTGAGCCAAATGGAGTTGTTCTCCCACAAGAACCACTCGGCTGATCCTTCTTCAATATGCTCTTCACCAACATGCAGTGTTTCCTTGATTGAATTAGCTCTCACACCAATATTTGCGTCTAGAGCCTTTGCATTGAGGGCTAATTGAAAACGGCTGTGGAGCTGAAGTTGCCTGTGAATGTGGAGTTGGTGGCATGTGAAACCCGCATGTGGAGCATTCGTTTGTGTGGAATGCTCACCAAGCTTCATTTCAGTCCTAGGCACTCAAAGGGCACTAAGCATAGAGTGTGAAAACTGAGTTTCCTTGAGAGCTGCTTGGAAGCCTGATGGTGTGTGAAGTTAGTGAGCCAAATGGAGTTGTTCTCCCACAAGAACCACTTGGCTGATCCTTCTTCAATATGCTCTTCATCAACATGCATTGTTTCCTTGATTGAATTAGCTCTCACACCAATATTTGCGTCTAGAGCCTTTGCATTGAGAGCTATCTGAAAACGGCTGTGACGCTGAAGTTGCCTGTGAATGTGGAGTTGGTGGCATGTGAAACCCGCATGTGGAGCATTCGTTTGTGTGGGATGCTCTGCCAGGTTCATTCCTAGATAATGCACTCAAAGGGCACTAAGCATAGAGTGTCAAAACTGAGTTTCCTTGTGAGCTGCTTGGAAGCCTGATGGTGTGTGAAGTAAGTGAGCCAAATGGAGTTGTTCTCCCACAAGAACCACTTGGCTGATCCTTCTTCAATATGCCCTTCACCAACATGCAGTGTTTCCTTGATTGAATTAGCTCTCACACCAATATTTTCGTCTCGAACCCTTGCATTGAGGGCTTTGTGAAAACGGCTGTGGCGCTGAAGTTGCCTGTGAATGTGGAGTTGGTGGCATGTGAAACTCGCATGTGGAGCATTCGTTTGTGTGGGATGCTCACCAAGCTTCATTTCAGTCCTAGGCACTCAAAGGGCACTAAGCATAGAGTGTGAAAACTGAGTTTCCTTGAGAGCTGCTTGGAAGCCTGATGGTGTGTGAAGTTAGTGAGCCAAATGGAGTTGTTTTCCCACAAGAACCACTCGGCTGATCCTTCTTCAATATGCCCTTCACCAATATGCAGTGTTTCCTTGATTGAATTAGCTCTCACACTAAAATTTGAGTATAGAGCCTTTGCATTGAGAGCTATCTGAAAATGGCTGTGGCGCTGAACTTGCCTGAGAATGTGGAGTTGGTGGCATGTGAAACCCGCATGTGGAGCATTCGTTTGTGTGGGATGCTCTACCAGGTTCATTCCTAGATAATGCACTCAAAGGGCACTAAGCATAGAGTGTGAAAACTGAGTTTCCTTGAGAACTGCTTGGAAGCCTGATGGTGTGTGAAGTTAGTGAGCCAAATGGAGTTGTTCTCCCACAAGAACCACTTGGCTGATCCTTCTTCAATATGCCCTTCACCAACATGCAGTGTTTCCTTGATTGAATTAGCTCTCACACCAATATTTGCGTCTAGAGCCTTTGCATTGAGAGCTATCTGAAAACGGCTGTGGCGCTGAAGTTGCCTGTGAATGTGGAGTTGGTGGCATGTGAAACCCGCATCTGGAGCATTCGTTTGTGTGGGATGCTCTACCAGGTTCATTCCTAGATAATGCACTCAAAGGGCACTAAGCATAGAGTGTGAAAACTGAGTTTCCTTGAGAGCTGCTTGGAAACCTGATGGTGTGTGAAGTTAGTGAGCCAAATGGAGTTGTTCTCCCACAAGAATCACTCGGCTGATACTTCTTCAATATGCCCTTCACCAACATGCAGTGTTTCTTTAATTGAATTAGCTCTCACACCAATATTTTCGTCTAGAGCCTTTGCATTGAGGGCTATCTGAAAACAGCTGTGGCGCTGAAGTTGCCTGTGAATGTGGAGTTGGTGGCATGTGAAACCCGCATGTGGAGCATTCGTTTGTGTGGGATGCTCACCAAGCTTCACTTCAGTCCTAGGCAAACAAAGGGCAGTAAGCATAGATTGTGAAAACTGAGTTTCCTTGAGAGCTGCTTGGAAGCCTGATGGTGTGTGAAGTTAGTGAGCCAAATGGAGTTGTTCTCCCACAAGAACCACTCGGCTGATCCTTCTTCAATATGCTCTTCACCAACATGCAGTGTTTCCTTGATTGAATTAGCTCTCACACCAATATTTGCGTCTAGAGCCTTTGCATTGAGGGCTAATTGAAAACGGCTGTGGAGCTGAAGTTGCCTGTGAATGTGGAGTTGGTGGCATGTGAAACCCGCATGTGGAGCATTCGTTTGTGTGGAATGCTCACCAAGCTTCATTTCAGTCCTAGGCACTCAAAGCGCACTAAGCATAGAGTGTGAAAACTGAGTTTCTTTGAGAGCTGCTTGGAAGCCTGATGGTGTGTGAAGTTAGTGAGCCAAATGGAGTTGTTCTCCCACAAGAACCACTCGGCTGATCCTTCTTCAATATGCTCTTCATCAACATGCATTGTTTCCTTGATTGAATTAGCTCTCACACCAATATTTGCGTCTAGAGCCTTTGCATTGAGAGCTATCTGAAAACTGCTGTGACGCTGAAGTTGCCTGTGAATGTGGAGTTGGTGGCATGTGAAACCCGCATGTGGAGCATTCGTTTGTGTGGGATGCTCTGCCAGGTTCATTCCTAGATAATGCACTCAAAGGGCACTAAGCATAGAGTGTGAAAACTGAGTTTCCTTGTGAGCTGCTTGGAAGCCTGATGGTGTGTGAAGTAAGTGAGCCAAATGGAGTTGTTCTCCCACAAGAACCACTTGGCTGATCCTTCTTCAATATGCCCTTCACCAACATGCAGTGTTTCCTTGATTGAATTAGCTCTCACACCAATATTTTCGTCGCGAACCCTTGCATTGAGGGCTATCTGAAAACGGCTGTGGCGCTGAAGTTGCCTGTGAATGTGGAGTTGGTGGCATGTGAAACCCGCATGTGGAGCATTCGTTTGTGTGGGATGCTCACCAAGCTTCATTTCAGTCCTAGGCACTCAAAGGGCACTAAGCATAGAGTGTGAAAACTGAGTTTCCTTGAGAGCTGCTTGGAAGCCTGATGGTGTGTGAAGTTAGTGAGCCAAATGGAGTTGTTCTCCCACAAGAACCACTCGGCTGATCCTTCTTCAATATGCCCTTCACCAACATGCAGTATTTCTTTGATTGAATTAGCTCTCACACCAATATTTGCGTCTAGAGCCTTTGCATTGAGAGCTATCTGAAAACGGCTGTGGCGCTGAAGTTGCCTGTGAATGTGGAGTTGGTGGCATGTGAAACCCGCATGTGGAGCATTCGTTTGTGTGGGATGCTCTACCAGGTTCATTCCTAGATAATGCACTCAAAGGGCACTAAGCATAGAGTGTGAAAACTGAGTTTCCTTGAGAGCTGCTTGGAAAACCTGATGGTGTGTGAAGTTAGTGAGCCAAATGGAGTTGTTCTCCCACAAGAATCACTCGGCTGATACTTCTTCAATATGCCCTTCACCAACATGCAGTGTTTCTTTAATTGAATTAGCTCTCACACCAATATTTGCGTCTAGAACCTTTGCATTGAGGGCTATCTGAAAACAGCTGTGGCGCTGAAGTTGCCTGTGAATGTGGAGTTGGTGGCATGTGAAACCCGCATGTGGAGCATTCGTTTGTGTGGGATGCTCACCAAGCTTCACTTCAGTCCTAGGCAAACAAAGGGCACTAAGCATAGATTGTGAAAACTGAGTTTCCTTGAGAGCTGCTTGGAAGCCTGATGGTGTGTGAAGTTAGTGAGCCAAATGGAGTTGTTCTCCCACAAGAACCACTTGGCTGATCCTTCTTCAATATGCTCTTCACCAACATGCAGTGTTTCCTTGATTGAATTAGCTCTCACACCAATATTTGCGTCTAGAGCCTTTGCATTGAGGGCTAATTGAAAACGGCTGTGGAGCTGAAGTTGCCTGTGAATGTGGAGTTGGTGGCATGTGAAACCCGCATGTGGAGCATTCGTTTGTGTGGAATGCTCACCAAGCTTCATTTCAGTCCTAGGCACTCAAAGGGCACTAAGCATAGAGTGTGAAAACTGAGTTTCCTTGTGAGCTGCTTGGAAGCCTGATGGTGTGTGAAGTAAGTGAGCCAAATGGAGTTGTTCTCCCACAAGAACCACTTGGCTGATCCTTCTTCAATATGCCCTTCACCAACATGCAGTGTTTCCTTGATTGAATTAGCTCTCACACCAATATTTTCGTCGCGAACCCTTGCATTGAGGGCTATCTGAAAACGGCTGTGGCGCTGAAGTTGCCTGTGAATGTGGAGTTGGTGGCATGTGAAACCCGCATGTGGAGCATTCGTTTGTGTGGGATGCTCACCAAGCTTCATTTCAGTCCTAGGCACTCAAAGGGCACTAAGCATAGAGTGTGAAAACTGAGTTTCCTTGAGAGCTGCTTGGAAGCCTGATGGTGTGTGAAGTTAGTGAGCCAAATGGAGTTGTTCTCCCACAAGAACCACTCGGCTGATCCTTCTTCAATATGCCCTTCACCAACATGCAGTATTTCTTTGATTGAATTAGCTCTCACACCAATATTTGCGTCTAGAGCCTTTGCATTGAGAGCTATCTGAAAACGGCTGTGGCGCTGAAGTTGCCTGTGAATGTGGAGTTGGTGGCATGTGAAACCCGCATGTGGAGCATTCGTTTGTGTGGGATGCTCTACCAGGTTCATTCCTAGATAATGCACTCAAAGGGCACTAAGCATAGAGTGTGAAAACTGAGTTTCCTTGAGAGCTGCTTGGAAACCTGATGGTGTGTGAAGTTAGTGAGCCAAATGGAGTTGTTCTCCCACAAGAATCACTCGGCTGATACTTCTTCAATATGCCCTTCACCAACATGCAGTGTTTCTTTAATTGAATTAGCTCTCACACCAATATTTGCGTCTAGAACCTTTGCATTGAGGGCTATCTGAAAACAGCTGTGGCGCTGAAGTTGCCTGTGAATGTGGAGTTGGTGGCATGTGAAACCCGCATGTGGAGCATTCGTTTGTGTGGGATGCTCACCAAGCTTCACTTCAGTCCTAGGCAAACAAAGGGCACTAAGCATAGATTGTGAAAACTGAGTTTCCTTGAGAGCTGCTTGGAAGCCTGATGGTGTGTGAAGTTAGTGAGCCAAATGGAGTTGTTCTCCCACAAGAACCACTTGGCTGATCCTTCTTCAATATGCTCTTCACCAACATGCAGTGTTTCCTTGATTGAATTAGCTCTCACACCAATATTTGCGTCTAGAGCCTTTGCATTGAGGGCTAATTGAAAACGGCTGTGGAGCTGAAGTTGCCTGTGAATGTGGGAGTTGGTGGCATGTGAAACCCGCATGTGGAGCATTCGTTTGTGTGGAATGCTCACCAAGCTTCATTTCAGTCCTAGGCACTCAAAGGGCACTAAGCATAGAGTGTGAAAACTGAGTTTCTTTGAGAGCTGCTTGGAAGCCTGATGGTGTGTGAAGTTAGTGAGCCAAATGGAGTTGTTCTCCCACAAGAACCACTCGGCTGATCCTTCTTCAATATGCTCTTCATCAACATGCATTGTTTCCTTGATTGAATTAGCTCTCACACCAATATTTGCGTCTAGAGCCTTTGCATTGTGGACTCTCTGAAAACGGCTGTGACGCTGAAGTTGCCTGTGAATGTGGAGTTGGTGGCATGTGAAACCCGCATGTGGAGCATTCGTTTGTGTGGGATGCTCTGCCAGGTTCATTCCTAGATAATGCACTCAAAGGGCACTAAGCATAGAGTGTCAAAACTGAGTTTCCTTGTGAGCTGCTTGGAAGCCTGATGGTGTGTGAAGTAAGTGAGCCAAATGGAGTTGTTCTCCCACAAGAACCACTTGGCTGATCCTTCTTCAATATGCCCTTCACCAACATGCAGTGTTTCCTTGATTGAATTAGCTCTCACACCAATATTTTCGTCTCGAACCCTTGCATTGAGGGCTATCTGAAAACGGCTGTGGCGCTGAAGTTGCCTGTGAATGTGGAGTTGGTGGCATGTGAAACCCGCATGTGGAGCATTCGTTTGTGTGGGATGCTCACCAAGCTTCATTTCAGTCCTAGGCACTCAAAGGGCACTAAGCATAGAGTGTGAAAACTGAGTTTCCTTGAGAGCTGCTTGGAAGCCTGATGGTGTGTGAAGTTAGTGAGCCAAATGGAGTTGTTCTCCCACAAGAACCACTCGGCTGATCCTTCTTCAATATGCCCTTCACCAACATGCAGTATTTCTTTGATTGAATTAGCTCTCACACCAATATTTGCGTCTAGAGCCTTTGCATTGAGGGCTATGTGAAAACGGCTGTGTCGCTGAAGTTGCCTGTGAATGTGGAGTTGTTTGCATGTGAAACCCGCATGTGGTGCCTTCGTTAGTGTGGGATGCTCACCAAGCTTCACTTCAGTCCTAGGCACTCAAAGGGCACTAAGCATAGAGTGTGAAAACTGAGTTTCCTTGAGAGCTGCTTGGAAGCCTGATGGTGTGTGAAGTTAGTGAGCCAAATGGAATTGTTCTCCCACAAGAACCACTCGGCTGATCCTTCTTCAATAGGCCCTTCACCAACATGCAGTGTTTCCTTGATTGAATTAGCTCTCACACCGATATTTGCGTCTAGAACCTTTGCATTGAGGGCTAATTGAAAACGGCTGTGGCGCTGAAGTTGCCTGTGAATGTGGAGTTGGTGGCATGTGAAACCCGCATGTGGATCATTCGTTTGTGTGGAATGCTCACCAAGCTTCATTTCAGACCTAGGCACTCAAAGGGCACTAAGCATAGAGTGTGAAAACTGAGTTTCTTTGAGAGCTGCTTGGAAGCCTGATGGTGTGTGAAGTTAGTGAGCCAAATGGAGTTGATCTCCACACAAGAACCACTCAGTTGATCCTTCTTCAATATGCTCTTCACCAACATGCAGTGTTTCCTTGATTGAATTAGCTCTCACACCAATATTTGCGTCTAGAGCCTTTGCATTGAGGGCTATTTGAAAACGGCTGTGACGCTGAAGTTGCCTGTGAATGTGGAGTTGGTGGCATGTGAAACCCGCATGTGGAGCATTCGTTTGTGTGGGATGCTCTGCCAGGTTCATTCCTAGATAATGCACTCAAAGGGCTCTAAGCATAGAGTGTGAAAACTGAGTTTCCTTGAGAGCTGCTTGGAAGCCTGATGGTGTGTGAAGTAAGTGAGCCAAATGGAGTTGATCTCCCACAAGAACCACTCGGGTGATCGTTCTTCAATATGCCCTTCACCAACATGCAGTGTTTCCTTGATTGAATTAGCTCTCACACCAATATTTGCGTCTAGAGCCTTTGCATTGAGGGCTATGTGAAAACAGCTGTGGCACTGAAGTTGCCAGTGAATGTGGAGTTGGTGGCATGTGAAACCCGCATGTGGAGCATTCGTTTGTTTGGGATGCTCTACCAGGTTCATTCCTGGATAATGCACTGAAAGGGCACTAAGCATGGAGTATCAAAACTGAGTTTCCTTGAGAGCTGCTTGGAAGCCTGATGGTGTGTGAAGTTAGTGAGCAAAATGGAGTTGTTCTCCCACAAGAACCACTCGGCTGATCCTTCTTCAATATGCCCTTCACCAACATGCAGTGTTTCCTTGATTGAATTAGCTCTCACACCAATATTTTCGTCTAGAACCCTTGCATTGAGGGCTATCTGAAAACGGCTGAGGCGCTGAAGTTGCCTGTGAATGTGGAGTTGGTGGCATGTGAAACCCGCATGTGGAGCATTCGTTTGTGTGGGATGCTCACCAAGCTTCATTTCAGTCCTAGGCACTCAAAGGGCACTAAGCATAGAGTGTGAAAACTGAGTTTCCTTGAGAGCTGCTTGGAAGCCTGATGGTGTGTGAAGTTAGTGAGCCAAATGGAGTTGTTCTCCCACAAGAACCACTCGGCTGATCCTTCTTCAATATGCTCTTCATCAACATGCATTGTTTCCTTGATTGAATTAGCTCTCACACCAATATTTGCGTCTAGAGCCTTTGCATTGTGGACTCTCTGAAAACGGCTGTGACGCTGAAGTTGCCTGTGAATGTGGAGTTGGTGGCATGTGAAACCCGCATGTGGAGCATTCGTTTGTGTGGGATGCTCTGCCAGGTTCATTCCTAGATAATGCACTCAAAGGGCACTAAGCATAGAGTGTCAAAACTGAGTTTCCTTGTGAGCTGCTTGGAAGCCTGATGGGTGTGTGAAGTAAGTGAGCCAAATGGAGTTGTTCTCCCACAAGAACCACTTGGCTGATCCTTCTTCAATATGCCCTTCACCAACATGCAGTGTTTCCTTGATTGAATTAGCTCTCACACCAATATTTTCGTCTCGAACCCTTGCATTGAGGGCTATCTGAAAACGGCTGTGGCGCTGAAGTTGCCTGTGAATGTGGAGTTGGTGGCATGTGAAACCCGCATGTGGAGCATTCGTTTGTGTGGGATGCTCACCAAGCTTCATTTCAGTCCTAGGCACTCAAAGGGCACTAAGCATAGAGTGTGAAAACTGAGTTTCCTTGAGAGCTGCTTGGAAGCCTGATGGTGTGTGAAGTTAGTGAGCCAAATGGAGTTGTTCTCCCACAAGAACCACTCGGCTGATCCTTCTTCAATATGCCCTTCACCAACATGCAGTATTTCTTTGATTGAATTAGCTCTCACACCAATATTTGCGTCTAGAGCCTTTGCATTGAGGGCTATGTGAAAACGGCTGTGTCGCTGAAGTTGCCTGTGAATGTGGAGTTGTTTGCATGTGAAACCCGCATGTGGTGCCTTCGTTAGTGTGGGATGCTCACCAAGCTTCACTTCAGTCCTAGGCACTCAAAGGGCACTAAGCATAGAGTGTGAAAACTGAGTTTCCTTGAGAGCTGCTTGGAAGCCTGATGGTGTGTGAAGTTAGTGAGCCAAATGGAATTGTTCTCCCACAAGAACCACTCGGCTGATCCTTCTTCAATAGGCCCTTCACCAACATGCAGTGTTTCCTTGATTGAATTAGCTCTCACACCGATATTTGCGTCTAGAACCTTTGCATTGAGGGCTAATTGAAAACGGCTGTGGCGCTGAAGTTGCCTGTGAATGTGGAGTTGGTGGCATGTGAAACCCGCATGTGGATCATTCGTTTGTGCGGAATGCTCACCAAGCTTCATTTCAGACCTAGGCACTCAAAGGGCACTAAGCATAGAGTGTGAAAACTGAGTTTCTTTGAGAGCTGCTTGGAAGCCTGATGGTGTGTGAAGTTAGTGAGCCAAATGGAGTTGATCTCCACACAAGAACCACTCGGGTGATCGTTCTTCAATATGCCCTTCACCAACATGCAGTGTTTCCTTGATTGAATTAGCTCTCACTCCAATATTTGCGTCTAGAGCCTTTGCATTGAGGGCTATCTGAAAACAGCTGTGGCGCTGAAGTTGCCAGTGAATGTGGAGTTGGTGGCATGTGAAACCCGCATGTGGAGCATTCGTTTGTTTGGGATGCTCTACCAGGTTCATTCCTGGATAATGCACTGAAAGGGCACTAAGCATAGAGTATCAAAACTGAGTTTCCTTGAGAGCTGCTTGGAAGCCTGATGGTGTGTGAAGTAAGTGAGCAAAATGGAGTTGTTCTCCCACAAGAACCACTCGGCTGATCCTTCTTCAATATGCCCTTCACCAACATGCAGTGTTTCCTTGATTGAATTAGCTCTCACACCAATATTTTCGTCTAGAACCCTTGCATTGAGGGCTATCTGAAAACGGCTGAGGCGCTGAAGTTGCCTGTGAATGTGGAGTTGGTGGCATGTGAAACCCGCATGTGGAGCATTCGTTTGTGTGGGATGCTCACCAAGGTTCATTTCAGTCCTAGGCACTGAAAGGGCACTAAGCATAGAGTGTGAAAACTGAGTTTCCTTGAGAGCTGCTTGGAAGCCTGATGGTGTGTGAAGTTAGTGAGCCAAATGGAGTTGTTCTCCCACAAGAACCACTCAGCTAATCCTTCTTCAATATGCCCTTCACCAACATGCAGTGTTTCCTTGATTGAATTAGCTCTCACACCAATATTTGCGTCTAGAACCTTTGCATTGAGGGCTATCTGAAAATGGCTGTGGCGCTGAAGTTGCCTGAGAATGTGGAGTTGGTGGCATGTGAAACCCGCATGTGGAGCATTCGTTTGTGTGGGATGCTCAGCAAGCTTCATTTCAGTCCTAGGCATTCAAAGGGCACTAAGCATAGAGTGTGAAAACTGAGTTTCCTTGAGAGCTGCTTGGAAGCCTGATGGTGTGTGAAGTTAGTGAGCCAAATGGAGTTGTTCTCCCACAAGAACCACTCGGCTGATCCTTCTTCAATATGCCCTTCACCAACATGCAGTGTTTCCTTGATTGAATTAGTCTCACTCCAATATTTGCGTCTAGAGCCTTTGCATTGAGGGCTATGTGAAAACGGCTGTGGCGCTGAAGTTGCCTGTGAATGTGGAGTTGGTGGCATGTGAAACCCGCATGTGGAGCATTCGTTTGTGTGGGATGCTCTGCCAGGTTCATTCCTAGATAATGCACTCAAAGGTCACTAAGCATAGAGTGTGAAAACTGAGTTTCCTTGAGAGCTGCTTGGAAGCCTGATGGTGTGTGAAGTTAGTGAGCCAAATGGAGTTGTTCTCCCACAAGAACCACTTAACTGATTCTTCTTCAATATGCCCTTCACCAACATGCAGTGTTTCCTTGATTGAATTAGCTCTCACACCAATATTTGCGTCTAGAGCCTTTGCATTGAGGGCTATCTGAAAACAGCTGTGGCGCTGAAGTTGCCTGAGAATGTGGAGTTGGTGGCATGTGAAACCCGCATGTGGAGCATTCGTTTGTGTGGGATGCTCACCAAGCTTCATTTCAGTCCTAGGCACTCAAAGGGCACTAAGCATAGAGTGTGAAAACTGAGTTTCCTTGAGAGCTGCTTGGAAGCCTGATGGTGTGTGAAGTTAGTGAGCCAAATGGAGTTGTTCTCCCACAAGAACCACTCGGCTGATCCTTCTTCAATATGCCTTTCACCAACATGCAGTGTTTCCTTGATTGAATTAGCTCTCACACCAGTATTTTCGTCTAGAGCCTTTGCATTGAGGGCTATCTGAAAACGGCTGTGGCGCTGAAGTTGCCTGTGAATGTGGAGTTGGTGGCATGTGAAACCCGCATGCGGAGCATTCGTTTGCGTGGGATGCTCACCAAGCTTCATTTCAATCCTAGGCATTCAAAGGGCACTAAGCATAGAGTGTGAAAACTGAGTTTCTTTGAGAGCTGCTTGGAAGGCTGATGGTGTGTGAAGTTAGTGAGCCAAATGGAGTTGATCTCCCACAAGAAACACTCAGCTGATTCTTCTTCAATATGCCCTTCAGCAACATGCAGTGTTTCCTTGATTGAATTAGCTCTCACACTAATATTTGCATCTAGAGCCTTTGCATTGAGAGCTATCTGAAAACGGCTGTGGCGCTGAAGTTGCGTGAGAATGTGGAGTTGGTGGCATGTGAAACCCGCATGTGGAGCATTCGTTTGTGTGGGATGCTCTACCAGCTTCATTTCAGTACTAGGCACTCAAAGGGCACTAAGCATAGAGTGTGAAAAGTGAGTTTCCTTGAGAGCTGCTTGGAAGGCTGATGGTGTGTGAAGTTAGTGAGCCAAATGGAGTTGTTCTCCCACAAGAACCACTCGGCTGATCGTTCTTCAATATGCCCTTCACCAACATGCAGTGTTTCCTTGATTGAATTAGCTCTCACTCCAATATTTGCGTCTAGAGCCTTTGCATTGAGGGCTATCTGAAAACGGCTGTGGCGCTGAAGTTGCCTGAGAATGTGGAGTTTGTGGCATGTGAAACCCGCATGTGGAGCATTCGTTTGTGTGGGATGCTCTACCAGGTTCATTCCTAGATAATGCACTCAAAGGGTACTAAGCATAGAGTGTGAAAACTGAGTTTCCTTGAGAGCTGCTTGGAAGCCTGATGGTGTGTGAAGTTAGTGAGCCAAATGGAGTTGTTCTCCCACAAGAACCACTCGGCTGATCCTTCTTCAATATGCCCTTCACCAACATGCATTGTTTCCTTGATTGAATTAGCTCTCACACCAATATTTGCGTCTAGAGCCTTTGCATTGAGGGCTATGTGAAAACGGCTGTGGCGCTGAAGTTGCCTGTGAATGTGGAGTTGGTGGCATGTGAAACCCGCATGTGGAGCATTCGTTTGTGTGGGATGCTCTGCCAGGTTCATTCCTAGATAATGCACTCAAAGGGCTCTAAGCATAGAGTGTGAAAACTGAGTTTCCTTGAGAGCTGCTTGGAAGCCTGATGGTGTGTGAAGTAAGTGAGCCAAATGGAGTTGATCTCCCACAAGAACCACTCGGCTGATCCTTCTTCAATATGCCCTTCACCAACATGCAGTGTTTCCTTGATTGAATTAGCTCTCACACCAATATTTTCGTCTAGAACCCTTGCATTGAGGGCTATCTGAAAACGGCTGAGGCGCTGAAGTTGCCTGTGAATGTGGAGTTGGTGGCATGTGAAACCCGCATGTGGAGCATTCGTTTGTGTGGGATGCTCACCAAGCTTCATTTCAGTCCTAGGCACTCAAAGGGCACTAAGCATAGAGTGTGAAAACTGAGTTTCCTTGAGAGCTGCTTGGAAGCCTGATGGTGTGTGAAGTTAGTGAGCCAAATGGAGTTGTTCTCCCACAAGAACCACTCAGCTAATCCTTCTTCAATATGCCCTTCACCAACATGCAGTGTTTCCTTGATTGAATTAGCTCTCACACCAATATTTGCGTCTAGAACCTTTGCATTGAGGGCTATCTGAAAATGGCTGTGGCGCTGAAGTTGCCTGAGAATGTGGAGTTGGTGGCATGTGAAACCCGCATGTGGAGCATTCGTTTGTGTGGGATGCTCAGCAAGCTTCATTTCAGTCCTAGGCATTCAAAGGGCACTAAGCATAGAGTGTGAAAACTGAGTTTCCTTGAGAGCTGCTTGGAAGCCTGATGGTGTGTGAAGTTAGTGAGCCAAATGGAGTTGTTCTCCCACAAGAACCACTCGGCTGATCCTTCTTCAATATGCCCTTCACCAACATGCAGTGTTTCCTTGATTGAATTAGTCTCACTCCAATATTTGCGTCTAGAGCCTTTGCATTGAGGGCTATGTGAAAACGGCTGTGGCGCTGAAGTTGCCTGTGAATGTGGAGTTGGTGGCATGTGAAACCCGCATGTGGAGCATTCGTTTGTGTGGGATGCTCTGCCAGGTTCATTCCTAGATAATGCACTCAAAGGTCACTAAGCATAGAGTGTGAAAACTGAGTTTCCTTGAGAGCTGCTTGGAAGCCTGATGGTGTGTGAAGTTAGTGAGCCAAATGGAGTTGTTCTCCCACAAGAACCACTTAACTGATTCTTCTTCAATATGCCCTTCACCAACATGCAGTGTTTCCTTGATTGAATTAGCTCTCACACCAATATTTGCGTCTAGAGCCTTTGCATTGAGGGCTATCTGAAAACGGCTGTGGCGCTGAAGTTGCCTGAGAATGTGGAGTTGGTGGCATGTGAAACCCGCATGTGGAGCATTCGTTTGTGTGGGATGCTCACCAAGCTTCATTTCAGTCCTAGGCACTCAAAGGGCACTAAGCATAGAGTGTGAAAACTGAGTTTCCTTGAGAGCTGCTTGGAAGCCTGATGGTGTGTGAAGTTAGTGAGCCAAATGGAGTTGTTCTCCCACAAGAACCACTCGGCTGATCCTTCTTCAATATGCCTTTCACCAACATGCAGTGTTTCCTTGATTGAATTAGCTCTCACACCAGTATTTTCGTCTAGAGCCTTTGCATTGAGGGCTATCTGAAAACGGCTGTGGCGCTGAAGTTGCCTGTGAATGTGGAGTTGGTGGCATGTGAAACCCGCATGCGGAGCATTCGTTTGCGTGGGATGCTCACCAAGCTTCATTTCAATCCTAGGCATTCAAAGGGCACTAAGCATAGAGTGTGAAAACTGAGTTTCTTTGAGAGCTGCTTTGAAGGCTGATGGTGTGTGAAGTTAGTGAGCCAAATGGAGTTGATCTCCCACAAGAAACACTCAGCTGATTCTTCTTCAATATGCCCTTCAGCAACATGCAGTGTTTCCTTGATTGAATTAGCTCTCACACTAATATTTGCATCTAGAGCCTTTGCATTGAGAGCTATCTGAAAACGGCTGTGGCGCTGAAGTTGCGTGAGAATGTGGAGTTGGTGGCATGTGAAACCCGCATGTGGAGCATTCGTTTGTGTGGGATGCTCTACCAGCTTCATTTCAGTACTAGGCACTCAAAGGGCACTAAGCATAGAGTGTGAAAAGTGAGTTTCCTTGAGAGCTGCTTGGAAGGCTGATGGTGTGTGAAGTTAGTGAGCCAAATGGAGTTGTTCTCCCACAAGAACCACTCGGCTGATCCTTCTTCAATATGCCCTTCACCAACATGCAGTGTTTCCTTGATTGAATTAGCTCTCACTCCAATATTTGCGTCTAGAGCCTTTGCATTGAGGGCTATCTGAAAACGGCTGTGGCGCTGAAGTTGCCTGAGAATGTGGAGTTTGTGGCATGTGAAACCCGCATGTGGAGCATTCGTTTGTGTGGGATGCTCTACCAGGTTCATTCCTAGATAATGCACTCAAAGGGTACTAAGCATAGAGTGTGAAAACTGAGTTTCCTTGAGAGCTGCTTGGAAGCCTGATGGTGTGTGAAGTTAGTGAGCCAAATGGAGTTGTTCTCCCACAAGAACCACTCGGCTGATCCTTCTTCAATATGCCCTTCACCAACATGCATTGTTTCCTTGATTGAATTAGCTCTCACACCAATATTTGCGTCTAGAGCCTTTGCATTGAGGGCTATGTGAAAACGGCTGTGGCGCTGAAGTTGCCTGTGAATGTGGAGTTGGTGGCATGTGAAACCCGCATGTGGAGCATTCGTTTGTGTGGGATGATCAGGAAGCTTCACTTCAGTCCTAGGCACTCAAAGGGCACTAAGCATAGAGTGTGAAAACTGAGTTTCCTTGAGAGCTGCTTGGAAGCCTGATGGTGTGTTAAGTTAGTGAGCCAAATGGAGTTGTTCTCCCACAAGAACTACTCGGCTGATCCTTCTTCAATATGCCCTTCAAAAACATGCAGTGTTTCCTTGATTGAATTAGCTCTCACACCAATATTTGCGTCTAGAGCCTTTGCATTGAGGGTTATGTGAAAACGGCTGTGGCGCTGAAGTTGCCTGTGAATGTGGAGTTGGTGGCATATGAAACCCGCATGTGGAGTATTCTTTTGTGTGGGATGCTCTACCAGGTTCATTCCTAGATAATGCACTCAAAGGGCACTAAGCATAGAGTGTGAAAACTGAGTTTCCTTGAGAACTGCTTGGAAGCCTGATGGTGTGTGAAGTTAGTGAGCCAAATGGAGTTGTTCTCCCACAAGAACCACTCGGCTGATCCTTCTTCAATATGCCCTTCACCAACATGCAGTGTTTCCTTGATTGAATTAGCTCTCACACCAATATTTGCGGGTAGAGCCTTTGCATTGAGGGCTATCTGAAAACGGCTGTGGCGCTGAAGTTGCCTGTGAATGTGGAGTTGGTGGCATGTGAAACCCGCATGTGGAGCATTCGTTTGTGTGGGATGCTCTACCAGGTTCATTCCTAGATAATGCACTCAAAGGGCACTAAGCATAGAGTGTGAAAACTGAGTTTCCTTGAGAGCTGCTTGGAAGCCTGATGGTGTGTGAAGTAAGTGAGCCAAATGTAGTTGTTCTCCCACAAGAACCACTTGGCTGATCCTTCTTCAATATGCCCTTCACCAACATGCAGTGTTTCCTTGATTGAATTAGCTCTCATAAGAATATTTGCGTCTAGAGCCTTTGCATTGAGGGCTAATTGAAAACGGCTGTGGCGCTGAAGTTGCCTGAGAATGTGGAGTTGGTGGCATGTGAAACCCGCATGTGGAGCATTCGTTTGTGTGGAATGCTCACCAAGCTTCATTTCAGTCCTAGGCATTCAAAGGGCACTAAGCATAGAGTGTGAAACTGAGTTTCTTTGAGAGCTGCTTGGAAGCCTGATGGTGTGTGAAGTTAGTGAGCCAAATGGAGTTGATCTCCCACAGGAAACACTCGGCTGATCCTTCTTCAATATGCTCTTCACCAACATGCAGTGTTTCCTTGATTGAATTAGCTCCTACACCAATATTTTCGTCTAGAGCGTTTGCATTGAGGGCTATCTGAAAACGGCTGTGACGCTGAAGTTGCCTGTGAATGTGGAGTTGGTGGCATGTGAAACCCGCATGTGGAGCATTCGTTTGTGTGGGATGCTCTGACAGGTTCATTCCTAGATAATGCACTCAAAGGGCTCTAAGCATAGAGTGTGAAAACTGAGTTTCCTTGAGAGCTGCTTGGAAGCCTGATGGTGTGTGAAGTTAGTGAGCCAAATGGAGTTGTTCTCCCACAAGAACCACTCGGCTGATCCTTCTTCAATATGCCCTTCACCAACATGCAGTGTTTCTTTTATTGAATTAGCTCTCACACGAATATTTGCGTCTAGAGCCTTTGCATTGAGGGCTATCTGAAAACAGATGTGGCGCTGAAGTTGCCAGTGAATGTGGAGGTGGTGGCATGTGAAACCCGCATGTGGAGCATTCGTTTGTGTGAGATGCTCTACCCCGTTCATTCCTAGATAATGCATTCAAAGGGCACTAAGCATAGAGTGTGAAAACTGAGTTTCCTTGAGAGCTGCTTGGAAGCCTGATGGTGTGTGAAGTAAGTGAGCCAAATGGAGTTGTTCTCCCACAAGAACCACTTGGCTGATCCTTCTTCAATATGCCCTTCACCAACATGCAGTGTTTCCTTGATTGAATTAGCTCTCACACCAATATTTTCGTCTAGAACCCTTGTATTGAGGGCTATCTGAAAACGGCTGTGGCGCTGAAGTTGCCTGTGAATGTGGAGTTGGTGGCATGTGAAACCCGCATGTGGAGCATTCGTTTGTGTGGGATGCTCACCAAGCTTCGTTTCAGTCCTAGGCACTCAAAGGGCACTAAGCATAGAGTGTGAAAACTGAGTTTCCTTGAGAGCTGCTTGGAAGCCTGATGGTGTGTGAAGTTAGTGAGCCAAATGGAGTTGTTCTCCCACAAGAACCACTTGGCTGATCCTTCTTTAATATGCCCTTCACCAATATGCAGTGTTTCCTTGATTGAATTAACTCTCACACCAATATTTTCGTCTAGAGCCTTTGCATTGAGAGCTATCTGAAAATGGCTGTGGCGCTGAAGTTGCCTGAGAATGTGGAGTGGGTGGCATGTGAAACCCGCATGTGGAGCATTCGTTTGTGTGGGATGCTCTACCAGGTTCATTCCTAGATAATGCACTCAAAGGGCACTAAGCATAGAGTGTGAAAACTGAGTTTCCTTGAGAACTGCTTGGAAGCCTGATGGTGTGTGAAGTTAGTGAGCCAAATGGAGTTGTTCTCCCACAAGAACCACTCGGCTGATCCTTCTTCAATATGCCCTTCACCAATATGCAGTGTTTCCTTGATTGAATTAGCTCTCACACTAAAATTTGAGTATAGAGCCTTTGCATTGAGAGCTATCTGAAAATGGCTGTGGCGCTGAAGTTGCCTGAGAATGTGGAGTTGGTGGCATGTGAAACCCGCATGTGGAGCATTCGTTTGTGTGGGATGCTCTACCAGGTTCATTCCTAGATAATGCACTCAAAGGGCACTAAGCATAGAGTGTGAAAACTGAGTTTCCTTGAGAACTGCTTGGAAGCCTGATGGTGTGTGAAGTTAGTGAGCCAAATGGAGTTGTTCTCCCACAAGAACCACTTGGCTGATCCTTCTTCAATATGCCCTTCACCAACATGCAGTGTTTCCTTGATTGAATTAGCTCTCACACCAATATTTGCGTCTAGAGCCTTTGCATTGAGAGCTATCTGAAAACGGCTGTGGCGCTGAAGTTGCCTGTGAATGTGGAGTTGGTGGCATGTGAAACCCGCATGTGGAGCATTCGTTTGTGTGGGATGCTCTACCAGGTTCATTCCTAGATAATGCACTCAAAGGGCACTAAGCATAGAGTGTGAAAACTGAGTTTGCTTGAGAGCTGCTTGGAAGCCTGATGGTGTGTGAAGTTAGTGAGCCAAATGGAGTTGTTCTCCCACAAGAACCACTCAGCTAATCCTTCTTCAATATGCCCTTCACCAACATGCAGTGTTTCCTTGATTGAATTAGCTCTCACACCAATGTTTGCGTCTAGAGCCTTTGCATTGAGTGCTATCTGAAAACGGCTGTGTCGCTGAAGTTGCCTGTGAATGTGGAGTTGGTGGCATGTGAAACCCGCATGTGGAGCATTCATTTGTGTGGCATGCTCACCAAGGTTCATTTCAGTACTAGGCACTCAAAGGGCACTAAGCATAGAGTGTGAAAACTGAGTTTCCTTGAGAGCTGCTTGGAAGCCTGATGGTGTGTGAAGTTAGTGAGCCAAATGGAGTTGTTCTCCCACAAGAACCACTTAGCTGATTCTTCTTCAATATGCCCTTCACCAACATGCAGTGTTTCCTTGATTGAATTAGCTCTCAAACTAATATTTGCGTCTAGAGCCTTTGCATTTAGGGCTATCTGAAAATGGCTGTGGCGCTGAAGTTGCCTGAGAATGTGGAGTTGGTGGCATGTGAAACCCGCATGTGGAGCATTCGTTTGTGTGGGATGCTCACCAAGCTTCATTTCAGTCCTAGGCACTCAAAGGGCACTAAGCATAGAGTGTGAAAACTGAGTTTCCTTGAGAGCTGCTTGGAAGCCTGATGGTGTGTGAAGTAAGTGAGCCAAGTGGAGTTGTTCTCCCACAAGAACCACTTGGCTGATCCTTCTTCAATATGCCCTTCACCAACATGCAGTGTTTCCTTGATTGAATTAGCTCTCACACCAATATTTGCGTCTAGAGCCTTTGCATTGAGAGCTCTCTGAAAACGGCTGTGGCGCTGAAGTTGCCTGTGAATGTGGAGTTGGTGGCATGTGAAACCCGCATGTGGAGCATTCGTTTGTGTGGGATGCTCACCAAGCTTCATTTCAATCCTAGGCATTCAAAGGGCACTAAGCATAGAGTGTGAAAACTGAGTTTCTTTGAGAGCTGCTTGGAAGGCTGATGGTGTGTGAAGTTAGTGAGCCAAATGGAGTTGATCTCCCACAAGAAACACTCAGCTGATTCTTCTTCAATATGCCCTTCAGCAACATGCAGTGTTTCCTTGATTGAATTAGCTCTCACACTAATATTTGCATCTAGAGCCTTTGCATTGAGAGCTATCTGAAAACGGCTGTGGCGCTGAAGTTGCGTGAGAATGTGGAGTTGGTGGCATGTGAAACCCGCATGTGGAGCATTCGTTTGTGTGGGATGCTCTACCAGCTTCATTTCAGTACTAGGCACTCAAAGGGCACTAAGCATAGAGTGTGAAAAGTGAGTTTCCTTGAGAGCTGCTTGGAAGGCTGATGGTGTGTGAAGTTAGTGAGCCAAATGGAGTTGTTCTCCCACAAGAACCACTCGGCTGATCGTTCTTCAATATGCCCTTCACCAACATGCAGTGTTTCCTTGATTGAATTAGCTCTCACTCCAATATTTGCGTCTAGAGCCTTTGCATTGAGGGCTATCTGAAAACGGCTGTGGCGCTGAAGTTGCCTGAGAATGTGGAGTTTGTGGCATGTGAAACCCGCATGTGGAGCATTCGTTTGTGTGGGATGCTCTACCAGGTTCATTCCTAGATAATGCACTCAAAGGGTACTAAGCATAGAGTGTGAAAACTGAGTTTCCTTGAGAGCTGCTTGGAAGCCTGATGGTGTGTGAAGTTAGTGAGCCAAATGGAGTTGTTCTCCCACAAGAACCACTCGGCTGATCCTTCTTCAATATGCCCTTCACCAACATGCATTGTTTCCTTGATTGAATTAGCTCTCACACCAATATTTGCGTCTAGAGCCTTTGCATTGAGGGCTATCTGAAAACGGCTGTGGCGCTGAAGTTGCCTGTGAATGTGGAGTTGGTGGCATGTGAAACCCGCATGTGGAGCATTCGTTTGTGTGGGATGCTCTGCCAGGTTCATTCCTAGATAATGCACTCAAAGGGCTCTAAGCATAGAGTGTGAAAACTGAGTTTCCTTGAGAGCTGCTTGGAAGCCTGATGGTGTGTGAAGTAAGTGAGCCAAATGGAGTTGATCTCCCACAAGAACCACTCGGGTGATCGTTCTTCAATATGCCCTTCACCAACATGCAGTGTTTCCTTGATTGAATTAGCTCTCACACCAATATTTGCGTCTAGAGCCTTTGCATTGAGGGCTATCTGAAAACAGCTGTGGCGCTGAAGTTGCCTGTGAATGTGGAGTTGGTGGCATGTGAAACCCGCATGTCGAGCATTCGTTTGTTTGGGATGCTCTACCAGGTTCATTCCTGGATAATGCACTCAAAGGGCACTAAGCATG